>NC_047520.1:5662071-5734438 GCF_902827115.2 Pseudochaenichthys georgianus
GACTCTTGGCGGTGTGAAACGAGCCAGAGCTAAACCGAAGAACTGGTTCTGAACCTGAAAAGCTCTAGCACGGAGCTTGAACCGGAGTTGCGTTGGTGTGAATGAGGTAAAAGAGACATTCGTGATCAATCTGGATCTGCTTTCAAATGTAACGGGTTATTTCTTCCTTGAACAATGCCACACCCTGCCACGAGCTTTCCCGTGAAACTTTACAGACAATAATCCAGCCATCCATGATGCCTTCTAATCCGAGTCTTTCTGTGTTTCGTCCCCAGGCTGTTCAACCTGACTCTGAAGAAGCTGATCATGCTGAAGGAGCTGGATAAAGACCTCACCTCTGTGGTCATCGCCGTCAAGCTGCAGGTAAGAGAGTCCTCTCTCACAAACGTTGCTTTCGGCAGCAGTAGTGAGGGGAAAGAGGTTCACGATGGAAGACCCAAAGCTCACAACAATGAAATAGTTTCAATCGCAACGAAACATATAACATCATGTGGAATTTGAATTTAAGAGTTGTTTCTTTTTTTGTCAAGATTATTAGATCCGGACACACTTCCTCTGTCTTCTATGATTTTGTGTTGTTATACTAGACGGAAGCTTCCAGTACAGTATTCAATTTCTTACAATTTGACAGCAGAGGATAGCAAGCTAAAATAAATAACTCTCGTATGATATGTTTTGGTTAAATTAAAAAAAATACATTAAGGATGAATATTTAAGATGAAGTGTTTTCTCCATTCTGCTCTGTTGCGCCCTTTGTGTGCTCGCCATCATCCCATCTTGTCCAATATTAAAAACAGATTCTCGTAGTCTTTGTGTAAATACATTTGAAGGCCCCTTTAAGGCTGTGGCTCCACTCCCAGTTTCTGCTCCTTGGCTTCGGTTCACTCTCCACCACCTCCATCTTGTTTTCTATCTAAGCAAACCAATAAGTGATCTGCACTTTCTGGCACCGAAGACACTTTAAGCTGTTTTAATTCTTTTTCCATGCTGCTGCTGTTACTCTCTCCATCTTCCTTCCTATCAGTCACTTTCCTCCCACGCTCCACCGCCCTGCATGTGGTTGATTAGCTTATTGTTTTGACTCTGCTGGAGTTACCCGGGTTTTGCTAATTATAATGTTTCCATCGTTCCCTGCTCCCATGACATTTCTCTTTTGTGTTTTTTCTTCTCCTTTCGTCGCCTCCTCAGGGCTCAAAGAGGATCCTGCGCTCCAACGAGATCCTGCTGTCCTGCGCAGGCCTGACGGAGACCGACCTGCAGCTCACCTTCTCCCTGCAGGTAAACCCACTAAGGATCAGGGGGCTCAGGTGTGTGTGTGTGTGTGTGTGTGTGTGTGTGTGTGTGTGTGTGTGTGTGTGTGTGTGTGTGTGTGTGTGTGTGTGTGTGTGTGTGTGTGTGTGTGTGTGTGTGTGTGTGTGTGTGTGTGTGTGTGTGTGTGTGTGTGTGTGTGTGTGTGTGTGTGTGTGTGTGTGTGTGTGTGTGTGTGTGTGTGTGTGTGTGTGTGTGTGTGTGTGTGTGTGTGTGTGTGTGTGTGTGTGTGTGTGTGTGTGTGACGGTGCAAATAAAAGGCAAAACAATAGACTTAGTAAGAGGCAGGAATCAAATAAGTTCTCATCCATGGTAAAACGAATAAGTAGCAGTTATATAATAATAATTGAACATATAAAAGTTGTTGCTTAAAATTTCACGAACAATGTTTTCATTGTTGCTACATGTAATAAAATGCGCCTGTTCATGCATCAACACTCGTACAGCGTTTCCATCCTGCCATGCATTCAGGCCGAGCACGACTAATCCCAGCAGAGTTTCTTCTGCTCTAAATCATCCTCTCCAATTTCCATGTATCTAAATGCTGCTAAAAGGTCAGCGAGTTTCTCTCTGTGGATCTTAGCGCGCGCACTGAGCCAGACATTATACATTATACATTCAACTCCCTCCACTGCGGAGAGGAAGCCTATTAAAACGGAGCGGCGGAGTGATTTCATGGCTTTGAACATAGTTTCAGAAGTGGCTTTTGTTCCTTTTTATAGTGCAGATCCTTAATGACGGGTTATGTCATAGTGAGGATGTGACTAAGTGGCTCGACGACACTTCAGCACGCCGGAGACAGGTTTGCGGGTGTCGAGGTCTTACGCAACCAATCGGCCTGATTGTCACGACCTGGGAAACAAAGTCATCGCTGTATCAGTCTGGCTCTGAACTTGTGTGTATTTGTACTCCGCAGTACCCACACTTCCTGAAGAGGGACGCCAACAAGCTTCAGATCATGCTGCAGAGACGGAAGAGATACAAGAACCGAACCATGCTGGGCTACAAGACCCTCGCTCTGGGTCTCATCAACATGGCCGAGGTATCACCACCCACCCAGTGATTTGTAATGTGTTTACATTTAAATGTTTTTCCTTTGATTCTCAAATGTTTTCTGTCTTTAGTTTGTATCCCACATTTTTGCATTTATAACATTTAATATGATCAAATAGGCTGACAGGCTAAGGGGCGGGACATCTGTTAGCGGTTGACCAATCACAACACAGCCAGCCAGACCAATCAGAGCAGACTGGGCTCTGGTTTCAGACAGAGGGTGGAAAGAGGTTTAATAAAGAGCTTTTTGAACGTTAAAGCATGGAGACATCAGACATGTCCCAGTAGAGACACTGCATACAGCTGAAAATGAGCACATGATGTCGTATCGTAGCATGTTAGTGTGTCTTCAGCAGCTCCACAGCAGCAGATGGAGGTTCAGCTGCGTGTTGTCGAGTCAGCGGAGTGTCGTCCTCTTCTCGTCCCGACTGATCTGAGCTGTTGACCCAACAAAACACCGGTCAAAGTCTCATTTCCCTAAACATGCAGCCTCTGCCTTCTGCTGCAGTCCAATCTCCGTTGAACTGATCTCATTAACCGTCGTCACGGTGATTTCTGACGTGATATCAACCAGAGGAATTTTCTCTCATTCAGGGACTTTTATTAGGACATATTTAGCTTTAACCTTCATTTACCCTTCGTCCAAACTCAATTTCAGCTAGTGCACGTTAAACTAAAACTCGGATTTCAATCTTTGGCCTTGCGTTCTTTTTCCGGCACGCCATAAATGTCGCCATAAATCAAAGTCTGTGGCCTCGTCTGCCAAAAAGCTCCTCGCGATTCTCCGTCTCCCACAAAAAGAACGTTTTCTCCAAGGCTTCTGATTTATGGTGTGTGTCTGTACATGTGGATGTTTCGTTGAAGGTCAGAATTATTTACAGTGTGAAACACCAGAAAAGTACATAAATACAGATTTAATGACAAGTCTTTTATCAAGAGCAAATTAAACCAGATTCACCAAATAGGATGGGAGTACATGAATCAGAGAATAGATCTTGTGAACTCAAAACTTTAAGAAAAGTATTTTTATTTCCAACACAGTATGTGGCTCCAGCCTTTGGCCTGCTGCTGCCTCTGCATACAAAACAACGTTACTTTGTATTCATGAAGCTATTCCAGAAGACAGGTTGTGCTTTGGAGAGGGCAAAGGACACGAACGCCGACTCGTACGCATGATGGGTTCAAACTCATTTCCTTCACAGGCTCAGTAAAAGCCTGAACTCTGCCCCGAGCTCGGAGCGGGTCAGACAAATCAAAAGCTATAGGGGACTCACTGAGGTTTTCAGTTTATTCAGTTCTATCAGAACAGCAGGGAGTGTGAAGAAAACTTCTAAACTACTGCAGCAATACTTTTACTATAAACTCAAACTTGTACGAGGTATAGGTTTGTCAAAAACAGAAGTAGAACTCACAGAACAATTTCACACTGAATTTGCCTTCATTTCCCATAATTCACTCTGTTGTCAGTCTGTAACCGGTTAGAAGTTTCCAGTATCAATTAATGAAGTTCATTTTCTTGATGAATAATTTTGGTCTATGATTCTTCAAAAAGTTATACAATCTGAGTTCCATGATGGTGAAAAATCATCTCAAATTTCACCAAGATTTTTTAAGATAAACATTGTTTTACTTCCATGTTTTTCTTTGCAATCATTTCCCATAGTCTTTAGTAGCCAAAAACATTTGCTGCACCCTTTCCGCAAAAATACATTGAGAACTGCTTACGGAGACATATTATGAATGTTGTTCTTGATTATGCAACATCCTGTAATCTCTGACTTTTTTCCATTTACTTAGCATTTGCACTACTTCAGCTCGCACACATATTATTTTGCCTTTACTTCCACTTGGAACACACAACGCTGAGCAGTAATGTGATTATCTATTAAGCATTATCACTGCATGGTTTCAAACATAATGCATTATAAGTTTAAAAGATGAACCTGCAGGTCATTTAGTCTCGCCGTTTGGAAAATGTACAATTAAATTAATTCTAATAAAACATGTGTTTTCCCTTCTTTTTTGGTCACCTGTCAGATTTGCATGAAAGCCTTTTCCTGGGTTAAAATCATGGATGTATAATAAGAACTGGATACAGCGTGGGAGGCGGGGTCTCGTTCTTTCCTATGAGAGCTGCTCATTGGCGCATGAGGACAAAATGGCCCAACTTTTGAGAGAGCGAAACGTCGCAGATTACCCAGCATGCCTGGCTGTCAGAGCAGAAGAACCCGTATGTGCGCTCATAGAGCATGCACAGTTGAGTTGCCCGTTAAGCCCCGCCCCCGAGCTCCCACTCTCAGATGCGCGTTCATAATGCCGAGGAAATAACTCTCAGAATAACGTTATTAGGACATTTTACAACTTGAGGACCGAATGTTTTTAATAAGGGCTATACAAATGTTCATACTGGGTAGTTTAAAAAAATTATCCAACGATTTACAGACGTCTCTTTCCCAATGTTAGTCAATGGGAAAAAGTGTTTCCGGGCCCAGCGACCGATACAGAAGTGTAGTACCGCCGTTTGGCCACAACGAATATTTTCCTCAGAGTCCGGCGCACTTCCTGGGGGCTTGGTTAAAATGTGCAGCTATAGGAAGCTTTTTTAGAGCTAGCATTGAAGCAGGTCAGCTGAACCTCAGCAGTAATGTCTCTCTGTGATGTGTGGCTCAGGCTGTCTCCATAATAAGGCGCTCAGACTTCATTAACTCAGCGAGTGTGACCAGACTGTTGACAGAGGCTGGGTGTCTCTCCGTTAAGGCCCTGACACACCAAGCAGTCACCAGAGGACTAGCCGACGCTGAAGTCGGCTGTTGCCTGGCCGTGTTCTCCTGCGTTTTGGCCATGTGTCGCACGGGAACACACCGCACCGACTTCAGTGCGTGAGTGGCAATAACTTTCCTTACCAGCAGGCGGCGGTAGTGTGTATTCGTCATGAAGAACCGGAAGACAGAGAAGAAGAAGAGTATCTTTTCTCCGTAAAGGCCCTGACACACCAACCCGATTTGGGGAGTCAGAGGCCGTCAGAGGCTGTCGGGCATTCGCGGCGCCGTAGTCAGGTTGGTGTGTCCCGCACCGTCGACCGTGACACGCCTTATTTGGACTGCCAGACCCGATGCATGGCCGATTCAACATGTTGAATCGGCCATGCATCGGGTCTGGCAGTCGGACCAAATAATCACTCTGATTGGCTGTTCAGCTAGTGAATCAGTGCATGAGAAGCGAAGCGGAAGTGAGGGACGTAAACAAACGATTTAAGAAGGCACACACAGACTGCTATTCATTTTCATCTCATCATGGCGATCTGGAATGATGCAAACGAAGACCTGCTCATCACCTTGATCCAGGAGAGGCCAGCTCTGTATGATATTACGGAGAAAAGATACTCTTCTTCTTCTCTGTCTTCCGGTTCTTCATGACGCAGGAGAACACGGCCAGGCAACAGCCGACTTCAGCGTCGGCTAGTCCTCTGGTGAGTGCTTGGTGTGTCAGGGCCTTAATATCATACAGAGCTGGCCTCTCCTGGATCAAGGTGATGAGCAGGTCTTCGTTTGCATCATTCCAGATCGCCATGATGAGATGAAAATGAATAGCAGTCTGTGTGTGCCTTCTTAAATCGTTTGTTTACGTCCCTCACTTCCGCTTCGCTTCTCATGCACTGATTTGCTAGCTGAACAGCCAATCAGAGTGATTATTTGGTCCGACTGCCAGACCCGATGCATGGCCGATTCAACATGTTGAATCGGCCATGCATCGGGTCTGGCAGTCCAAATAAGGCGTGTCACGGTCGACGGTGCGGGACACACCAACCTGACTACGGCGCCGCGAATGCCCGACAGCCTCTGACGGCCTCTGACTCCCAAAATCGGGTTGGTGTGTCAGGGCCTTTAGATACACAACACACGCACACACACCATGTATACATCACTTCAGGGGACATCACATTGACTTATATGCATTTCCTGGAGACTTATCCTAACCTTAACCATAACCAACACATGCCTAACCCTAACCAAGTCTTCACCCTAAAATTAATGACCCCCCTCATGGGGACCTCCATTATGTCCCCATAAGGGAGGCGAGTCCCCACACGTGACTGTGTAAACAGATTTAGGTCCCCACAAGTATAGTAATGCTTGGCCACACACACATACCCACACGCACGCACACACACGCACACACAGAGGCAGGAGACGTGATGCTGCTGTTTGCTGCAGAGGAAGGACTTTGTATGCGTCGCATGTTCAACTTTCTCTGGTTTTGTTAATCCCATCTGCTGGTTTGCTTAGCTCCTGCAGCCATGTTCCTTTATCTTTCTCTTCTCTACACCTGCTTCACGTCTGTCCTCATTTCTTCTCCTGCTGTCTAACCTGTCTTCCGCTCTGTCTCCAGAGCCTTTATGTCGTGTGTCTCTCTTCCTCTTCTTGCTCCTCTCCCTCTGATGCTGTTTGAATCCCATCCTGTGTTTATCTCCGCTGTGTGTAGAGAACCGCAATTTAAATATTTCTGGTAGAAGTTTAAATAGCTGACTTGTTGTTTCCCTTCAGTTATTATCTTGTTGTTTCCATTTGAATATTTTAGCATTAATTTGCATCTCATGTAAGTAACATAAAAGCTAAGGCACTTTCGAAGTTGGAGAAAAATAAAAAATAATATTAAAGACATTTATTTTCTTATCGAAACAATGAAACCCAATGTCCATCAATGGCATAGAATTTATTGTAGCTCAATAAATGTTTCATTTTTACTCTAGTGGAGTTAGACATGAAAATAAATTACAATATGAGACTATTACCACCTAGTATGTCTTGAATATAGATTTTCCCTGGTTTTAGACGTCGACTAAGAAGCACCATTTTGCCATTTTAACTTCCTGCTCCCCTAGTTTTAATTGTTGAAATGTTGAATGGGATTAACAATGCATCAACTTGTGATTTTTCAGTTGAAGGCTATCCAGATGAGACAGGAAAGTGCTAACGTGTAGTGTGTTGTCTTCTCCGTGCAGGTGATGCAGCACCCCAGCGAGGGGGCTCAGGTCCTGGGGCTGCACAGCCAGCTGAAGGACGCCTCGGTGCCCGTCGCTGAGATCAGAGTCTACTCCCTGTCCAGCCAGCCCATCGACCACGAGGGGCCCAAAGCAAAGATGTCCGGTGAGAACGACCCCTCAACAAATCCTGTCTCTCCTCCCCTTTTTGTCCTCCCATCTCCTCTAACGTCGTCTGTCTCCGCAGATCGCTCTCCAGACATCGACAACTACTCCGAGGAAGAGGAAGAGAGCTACTCGTCAGAACAGGAAGGCAGCGACGACCCCATCCAGGGACAGGTGTGTTTGGAAACGTGGAAATAACGCCGTCACATCTGTTGTCTGTGCTTCAATTTGCTAGATGCAATTCTCAACAATAGCTTTTTTGCCTAAAGTCAAACTTGGGAAGGAAATGTAATAAAAACTTTAAAATCTTTGGTTTTAATTCTTAATTTTACCTCAAAAGAAAGTGGTTCTGATAATTAAAAATACAGTTGGCTTGTATACAACCTGCTAATTTGATGGATTCGGCCTATGATACCAACCCTCAGTAGTGCAATTTTAACATAGCCGATCAAACAATAGCCAAAATAATGACATTATTCGTCCCTGTAGTTCCTATTTAAAAATGGCAGACAAACACATAGTGAAATGTTTTATAAAAGGCTAATTTATTACATTCTGTTCTGTACAAAAAAGCTGGGCACTGAAGTCTTTATCTACCGCTCCTCCAACGAGGGTAGATAGTGCTTTTTCTTGGGGACTATTTTAAGCTGTGGATTAATATTCTTCATTTACGCGAGTGCTTATCTGCAGCCGGCGGACTGTGCTCTGTTTGCAGAATGGATTTCAGTAACATACATTGTCAGCAAGTGCAACAATGGACGCTCCCAGACTTGACTTGTTAGTGGGATCAAATTATTGTTGCCTTTGGGTCTTTTTAATAGGATTTGTGGACAGTAATGAAATAAAAATGTAGGATACCCTTATCCTTTAACTTTCCCTCTCTCTCAGTATCTATTTGACGAAGAGGACGAGGTGAGGAAGAAGAAGCCGAGGCGCAAGCTCCCTTCAAACGCCGCAATCACCCGAGTAAGAGAAACACCTCTCTCACCTCATCAATCCTCCCCCCTTTCTCCCTCCCTCCCTTCATCCATCTGTTTTCTATATGTCCTGCTTGTTTTGTCTCCGAGGCAATTTGTGGCAAAGCTGCTCGTGAAAAGCCTTTTCAAGTCAAATTGATTCGACTCGAGTGAAACCCTCGCCCTCATCTGCCTCTTGCCTCACCTTATTCAACCTCTCCTCCTCTCCTCCTCCTCCTCCTCCTCCTCCTCCTCCTCCTCCTCCTCCTCCTCCTCCTCCTCCTCCCTTTTCTGTTGTTCCAAAAATCTATTTCCTCCCTCTCCCAATACATTCAGGTTCAGGCCAATTTTCTGGGAGGAAAACGTTGAAGCAAATCACAAGCACCCGCAATAATTGTAATGCATGGCCTCATTCTCACACACACACACACACACACACACACACACACACACACACACACACACACACACACACACACACACACACACACACACACACACACACACACACACACACACACACACACACACACACACACACACACACACACACACACACACACACACACACACACACATTTACACAAACAATCAGCAGGAGAACAGAATAGTCAGTCAGACGTGTTGGAAACTCTGAACATTACAATTGACCTTCCATTTGACCAGGGGAGTGTGTGTGTGTGTGTGTGTGTGTGTGTGTGTGTGTGTGTGTGTGTGTGTGTGTGTGTGTGTGTGTGTGTGTGTGTGTGTGTGTGTGTGTGTGTGTGTGTGTGTGTGTGTGTGTGTGTGTGTGTGTGTGTGTGTGTGTGTGTGTGTGTGTGTGTGTGTGTGTGTGTGTGTGTGTGTGTGTGTGTGTGTGTGTGTGTGTGTGTGTGTGTGTCACAGCAGGTTATTAATGGAGCACTCCTGTGGAGTCCCCGCGAGATTGTTACTGCTGCTCCCCAACACCACCGCCTGTGGATCACACACACACACACACACACACACACACACACACACACACACACACACACACACACACACACACACACACATAATAACCATCATTTCTGCTCTGCTTGAGGGCATGAACACACACACATTAGACACACTCAAAAGCCATTTCAACAGACCATTTTCTCTGAACTGTGGTTGGAAAACACACTCGTATACACAGAATGATTATCATAACCACATGAGGTCATCGCTCTTACATTTTTAGCAGCAATTCAGGACAAGACCCCCAAGAACAAAACGACTCTCTACAGCCACTCAGACATCCAATAATGTCGCTGATGGAAGCTTTGCCCAGCTGATATGACCTCTATCGACCAAAAATATCCAGAGTTCACACAAGGAGCATCATTGCACAACAACCTATATAACACTCTACATGAAAGGGAACCTCCACCCAAAAAAGCACGATAGGGCCTCTTTAAATACCATTTTTAATCAAAACAAAAATAGATGTCTAAATATGTAGTTTCACAGCTCATTGTTAAGCTGGCCGGCTCACAACTCTACTTTTTAAATATCACTTACATTGCTGTCTTATTTCTTTAAGCTTTAAAAAACCTCTTTACACTTCCTGCTCAGTACCAGAAGAACAGACACAGTGGGTCATGAACGCAAAGCAGCATTTAGCAGCCAAAGAGTCGAATATGAGGTAGGTAGAGACCAAAGGCAGAGCTAAGTTGAGCACGTTTCCACAAACACAACTCTAAAGGAATATTAATGTCGCTCCATAGCGGCTGCATATGTAAATAAGCAACTGATAACACGTTATTCATATCAGCAATGCCATATGTCCTAACAACTTGTTTCCTTTGCCCCAACGTAATCAAATATTGCAAGGTTAAAATAAAGTCGACAATATAAAAGTTCAAACGGCTGAAGATCTTCTATCCTCTATAGCAGGGGTGTCAAACTCGAGGCCCGGGGGCCAAATGCGGCCCGCGACTTCATTTTATGTGGCCCCACAAGAGCTTGCAAAAAATATAATATGTTTATTAGACGGTTACGTGCTACTTTACAGAAGCATGTTGCCTATGAACTACATGTCCCACAATGCATCTCAAATTAGACTTTTTTCTCAGAATTAGATTTTTTTTTTTTAAAGCTACTTTTTATTTCAAAATGTCATTTCTTTTTAAATCATTGTAACATTCGCACTGAAGAGACTTGCAATTATTTGCCCTAGACTTCTGCTTTCAGACGTAGTTAATTATGAAGTTATTACCCTATCCGATAATAGTCCAATGCAGAGGCAATAATGTAATACAATACATTATTTTATATATTAAATATTTATATATGTATTTTGATATAGTCTTAAAGTTACAACCGGCCCTTTGAGTGCAACCATAATGCTGATTTGGCCCGTGATGAAATTGAGTTTGACACCCCTGCTCTATAGCAAAAAAATGTGGTCGATATAAAGTTTCTTTCAATGTTTTTGACTTCAAGTGCGCATTAAAAAAACCTGCTGAGTCACTTTTAATCAATGCTCCCACCTTACTTTCAAAATGACTCAGCGTGTCCAATAACTAAACAGGCAAACATCTGCCTTCGGAGGCGTCGACTGAACAACCTCTCATATTCCAGTTTATAACACAATATGAAATGCACGGAAACATCTGCAGAGGTAACACTTTATGTGACACGCATACATATGTCCTGGTGGTGTATCCATTAAGTGCTGCTGTTCTGAGTCATCGAGCATGAATAGCACGTCGTTCCCCTCCCTCACACACAGAAATATGAACATCAATCTCACGTTGTCTTCTTCCTCTCTCCGCAGCAACCCAACATTAAGCAGAAGTTTGTCGCCTTGCTGAAAAGGTTTAAAGTCACTGATGAGGTAGGTGGCTTCGGCTTTGTCACACGCTTTCACTTTGGGTGTGTGTTTGCTCCAGAGGTTGCTGCTGGAGTCGACATGTTGTGGCTTTGAAGACGCAGCGAGGTGTGTGGGAGGGATGTGGCACAACAACCGGGAGTCGGCTCAAACAGTAAACACTGTCGAATAAAAATAGAACAGAAATGTGTTTATGTGCCTCTGGAGTCCATCAGAGTGTGTGTGTGTGCGTGTGCGTGTGTGTTTTTGGTTTGTCTTAGCCTTAAATTACCATTAACATATATTTATACATCTTGGGTCACCCTGAAGTGGCTTGTTTTGTAATAATGACCACCTCACCGACCTAATTACAAGGCTAAAGAAATGAATAATTTTACAAAAAATAATGTTTTAAATAGTTTTTATTGCTTTATTGCTTCTGCTGAAACAATCAGACCGCTCCCTTTTTTATGAGATGGAACTGCGTCCATAGTGACGGCCTGTTATTCATACCAGCAGTCTGTTCTTAAGAAATAACAGACCATAGAATTCTGTTATTGACCAATCAGAAGCGAGTATTCAAGAAAGACCTGTATATGTCTGTTTGTGTAAGGGACAATGTGCAGTGAACTGGTCATTGTAGTGAAAAGAACCTCATTCTCATTAGTATTTATTATTTCTGTTTAAGAAGAATATATGTTTTAGTATTTCAGACAACTCAGTATTTGATTCTGATTAAGAGCTCTGCTTATATTGAGATTATAAAAATAAAATGGCTTGATATGATTTTTTTTCTTCTCCCTGTGTTACTACTTTTAAAATATATCCTTATACACATTTACTTGTTGCTGTCGTTGAAATCTCAGCCATGTGAGTGCATTCTGATGTCACGAGGAAAGCGTGTGTGTTTGGTACCACAGTTGGGAACAACATATGTCTCCTCAGTAGGGATTATCACCTCTCAGGGGAGCAGGTTGTTGGCAGGTTGTTGTTTTTTCATAGCTTCTGTTTGCGTTAACAGAACCAATCAGAGCTGGTTGGAAATGTTTTCACACTGTGCCTGTGAATGTCGGTCACTTATCTCCTCTGTTTCTCGTCCAGGTTGGTTTCGGCCTGGAGCACGTGTCGAGGGAGCAGATCCAGGAGGTGGAGGAGGACCTGGACGAGCTCTACGACAGTCTGGAGATGTACAACCCCAGCGACAGCGGGCCGGAGATGGAGGAGACCGACAGCATCCTCAGCACGCCCAAACCCAAACTAAGGTGGCTGCACAAACCTACAACACGGCTCATATATAAAGACATATATACATGCTGCATCCAAAACACTGACTCCCTCTGTTGGTGAAACCTGCTCATCGTGAGGTTTATTTTAGGTTATGTCGAACCACAATCTGGTTGGTTGCCTTTTTATTTTCATCTGAATGTCAACCAAAACCTCAAATCTCATATCGAATGGTTTATTTAAAACATAGCATTTAAAAGTCAAGTTTCATGAAGTAAAGATGGGAGGGACATTTGATGCTCATCATTGTTTTGGGGAAAAGTATCTGCTTCAAAGATATGAGTACACTTTGTCATGAACTCCAGGAAGGTGTATTTTTAGGATGTCAATAACAGAGTCAAAGAGTAGCTTTCAAACCTATTTGTATTCCCTCCTTGTGATCCCAGCCTCAACATATGGCTCAAAGTAGCGCTATTTGATGGCGTTGAAAGTAGTGTAATACATGGTCCAATATAAATAGACTCTCATGAGACACTGCTGATCTGTCCCATTTCTGTTTAATGTTATATAATCACCTGTAATGTCCCTATGTCAAACTAAGCTGTAAGAAAGACACAATACTGGAGACAGATTTGTTTTCTTATGTTCTGTCGGTCTGTGTGTTCAGGCCGTTCTTCGAGGGAATGTCTCAGTCCAGCTCTCAGACGGAGATCGGCAGCCTGAACAGCAAAGGCAGTTTAGGTCGAGACACTTTCAGCCCGGTGAGTGACTCTGATCCAGGAAGCTGCAGCATCAGCAAGAATGTAACTTATGAGAGCTGTGGGCTTTCATGTGGCGCTCTAGAAACCCTAAACCATTGAGCGGAGTGCAGTTAATCTTTATTATTCCCAAAGGGTGTTCAACTTCAGAAAAGACCTCATTTAGATTGTGTACAATGGACTAGTGATACAGGTACAATACTTACCTAGGACTACACATAGCCAATGTACCTTAGCCTTGAATCAACCATCTGAAAATAAATAGCTTTTTTTCTTTGATCCAGTCACAGCCAGTCAAAATATACAACCAATATACATGTAGATATTTGTATTCAAATGATTTTCTTAAAAAAACTATATATTGGCCTTTACAAAAAGAATCCCTTTAAATCATCACTTTTTAAAGACTTTTTACTCGAATGATTCAAACATGTTGTACATCCTGGCCGTTTTCACTGTGAGATGTGTTGATGTATAAATGTGTTCTTAATTACGCAATAAACACATCGTCCTAACCTAGTACTTATTCGACAAAGTGCTTCAGACAGTTTATCCGTGGTACTAGATAGCAGACAGTGATATAAAGAACTGGAAGGAAACACTTGTACTTTTACTTGAACACAACATGCGTCTCTGCATTGATGAGGGAAACATCCAGAATGTGAAGCCTATTAAAATGGCCCATCAGGGGGGGGCGGCGTGCAAATGTAAAAGATTCAAAAAGGTTTGCTTAATGGAGCAGGAATCCAATAGCTCTTTTACGGTCGCCATCTGCTCGATAGAAAGAGTGTTGAATGTGCTGAATGGATTTCACTGCAGGTCCCTCTTTAACAGTACTGCTGGAGAAAGCCTCTCAGTGTTGGGACTAGTGTTTTCACACTTCCTGAAAATACCTTTTTCAGTGGAAAACATCTGCTTTCAATTCAGTCAAAAAGATTGGTTATAATGTTATTTTCCTGTTGCTGCAAAATAACTTCTGTCATTTCTTTATTTTCTAAAAATCCAGTCCCATTAAGCTTTTAGACTGAATGCAGTTTCCTCGTTTCCCCAGCAGGGAGAGCAGCCTCCTATAGAGAAGATGAAAACCTCCCGCAGCCGCAACCTGGAGGAGGCTCTATCTGAGACTGACACACTGGTATGTGTGTGTGTGTGTGTGTGTGTGTGTGTGTGTGTGTGTGTGTGTGTGTGTGTGTGTGTGTGTGTGTGTGTGTGTGTGTGTGTGTGTGTGTGTGTGTGTGTGTGTGTGTGTGTGTGTGTGTGTGAGTTAATGATCTTTGTTAATAGCGCTCCATCGGGAACTGGCTGCCATCTGCGCTGTAAGTGAGACAGATTGAGAGAGCGGAAGAAAGAGTGAAATAAAAAGTAATGGAGAGTCGGAGTATCTCCTTTTTCTGACACTGGCAGTGTGTGTGTGTGTGTTTGTGTGTCTAGGAGCTAACGGATCAGGAGCTGTTTGCGGAGGTGGGCCCCTGCATCACGGTGTCAGTGGCAGAGAAACCCCGTACGCCTCTGAAGAGCAGCAAAAGTGAAACCCAGGCCATGCCATCACCAAGGTAACCAATCACCCCAAATCACAATAAAAAACACACATGGTGCCAAACCGAGATATTTTATTTAAATATTTTTGGCATTTAGATTTGTATGATTGATAGGTTCATATTTGTACAGCATTTGTATCTATTCCTGCATTCAACACTGAATATCTTGGCCATCGATGCTGCCATTTGAGCTGGTTTTAATCCTGCTGCACCTTTGTTCCGCCTCCCTCAGGTTGGATGGAGGCAACACGCCCCGACAGAAGCGCATCAGCACCCCCATGAAGGAGAGACAGCTGTCCAAGCCTCTGAGTGAGCGCACCAACAGCTCCGACTCCGAGAGGTCCCCGGAGCTGGGACACAGCACGCCCGTAAATTACCATCCTTTTCTACAAGAGCTACACAATCATTTTACCGGAGCATACGGACATGAACCATCGTGTCGCAGGACAGACATTTACAAAAAAAACTGCCTTTGTTCTTTGTCCGCCTCTTTGTTTAGTCTTTTCCCAAAGTAAAGAACACAAACTATAATCTGTGACGCCCAGGAGCTCGGGAATGAATAATTGATTTGCTCATGAGTCATCTGAAGAGTAATTGTGTTGCTGTAGGGAAGTGTATGACCTCATCGTGTGTGTGTGTGTGTGTGTGTGTGTGTGTGTGTGTGTGTTTAGCTCCTGAGGAAGGTGGTGTACGACCAGCTGAACCAGATTTTGTTATCAGACTCCGCTCTCCCCGAAAGCCTGATACTGGTAAACGGCACCGACTGGCAAGGACAGGTAAGTGTGTGTGTGTGTGTGTGTGTGTGTGTGTGTGTGTGTGTGTGTGTGTGTGTGTGTGTGTGTGTGTGTGTGTGTGTGTGTGTGTGTGTGTGTGTGTGTGTGTGTGTGTGTGTGTGTGTGTGTGTGTGTGTGTGTGTGTGTGTGTGTGTGTGTGTGTGTGTGTGTGTGTGTGTGTGTGTGTGTGTGTGTGTGTGTGTGTGTGTGTGTGTGTGTGTGTGTGTGTGTGTGTGTGTGTGTGTGTGTGTGTGTGTGTGTGTGTGTGTGTGTGAAGTATGTCCCGAAAGACATTTTTAGGTGTGTGTTCTCATCGTTATTCCGTGTGTGTGTGTGTGTGTGCAGTATGTTGCAGAGCAGCTACAGGTACAGAGACACCCAGTGGTCTGCACGTGTTCCTCCGCCGAAATCCAGGCCGTGCTGTCGGCCGTGCTCACCCGCATCCAGAAATTGTGAGAAGCTAACACACACACACACACACACACACATACACCCACACATACACACACACATACACACACATACACACACACACACACACACACACACACACACACACACACACACTTCTTTGCAGGATGACTCATCTCCTCAGGCTCCATCTCTCCTCCTCGTTGCCCTCCTGACTCCACATCTATAACTTCTCTTTATGCCAAAACAATACTTTGTGTATCTCACCTAGTTCTCCCCCTCACCGTTGTGTCTCCATCTGTCCCAAAGTTAACTTTGTTGGACTTTGCCAAAGCATATAAAGGAAAATAGGTGATACAGTCAAAGTAAACGGTGTTGAGATACCAAGTGGTTATATACTGTAAGAACTAGGATGCTCAACAGTTAGCCTTTAAGAAGACTGTTATCTGTATTGTGTCCAATCTGAGACAAATACATTTAAGAGGCTCCATGGTGTTTGGTTTGAAACAGGAAAGTGTATTTTCATTCATGGATAACTTGGTCATCCTCTAACTTTTTCATCATTAACGAAAAATTGGTGTTCCTTCTCGAATGTTAAGATGTGATCATTACCATAGTTTTACATCACTGCAAATTAAACAGTTCCTCCCCCTTCTCTCTCTCTCTCTCTCTCTCCCCCCATAGCTGTAACTGTAACTCGTCCATGCCCAGGGCGGTGAAGGTGGCGGCGGTGGGCAGCCAGAGTTACCTGGGAGCAATCCTGCAGTTCTTTGTCACTCAGCTCGCCAACAAGACCTCCGATTGGCTCAACCACATGCGCTTCCTGGTCGTGCCTCTGGGTAAGAGCATCTGCGGCTGTTTCCATGGAGGATACATATTGGGATAAATGTGACCGTTATAAACGTCTAGTATCTTAAAAAGTATCTTGAACCATACCTGTGCTTTTATTTGTATTTGTTTTAATGATTGTGCTGTATTGTCCAACACTTACCGTCCAATTACTTTGCTCCATCTTCTCCATCAGGCTCACACCCGGTTGCTAAGCACCTCGGCGCCCTTGACAACCGCTACAGCTCCTCCTTCCTGGACGGGGCGTGGAGAGACGTGTTCAGCCGCTCTGAGCCCCCACAGACAGGTACCCCTCCCCCCTCCACGAGGCCCTGGTTGAACACCTATGTGGGCGATATTGCGTCCACACTAACGCACACATGGTTCCCTCTCCTCCACAGATCAGCTGGATGTCGCGGCAAGAATCTCGCAGTACATCAGCGGAGCCACGGTCACACACCAGCTGCCCATCGCTGAGGCCATGCTCACCTGCAAACACAGGACGTGAGTGCAGAGTCACACAGAACACACAGCAAGAACCCTTGATGTGGATCTCACAAATCTGTGTCCTTTCTCTTTCCAGGCGAGATGAAGACTCCTACCAGAAGTTTATTCCCTTCATAGGGGTAAGATGTACTCGATACATCGCTGGAGGCCAAATCAGATCTGAATCGAAGAATTGTTGCTGATTTGAGACATTTCTGCTTCTTGTTTTCCAGGTGGTTAAAGTTGGTCTTATCGAGTCGGGTCCTTCTCCAACAGGTCAGTGAACGGTTACTTAAGATATGAAAGAAAGAATTCCAGGTATACTGCTATGCATCTAAAATGGAATAGGACGAACAGAAAGTTAAATTAAATAATGTACAGTGGAATGAAATACTTACTTTGTTTTATAATATCAATATGTGGACTGGAAACAGAGGAATTGAACAGAGGAACTAAATAAAATATAAAAGGCGCTAATAATGTACATTTTCTTCGGTGATCCTCCAGGAGATACAGAAGAGGGCATGTCAGTGAGCTTGGCCGTCCCCTCCACGTCTCCCCCCTCCCACGGCTCCCCCACGGGGATTAAAGAGGCGGCCACACCCCCCTCCTCCCCCTCCATGGGCAGCGTCCTGACAGTACAAGGGTAAGAGTGACCTGAATGATTTCTCCCTCATCTCCCCTTTGGTCAGGGGAGAAACATCCATTGCCCTTCAAATTAAAAACAACATAGCGGATTAAAAGGTAAAATATGTTATTTTCTCAAATGTATAAATGATGTTACTCTCAATAAAGAGAAATATTTTAACACCTAGAAACAATATATCTATGTTAAATGTTGAATATTGAGTTTCTGGCAGCAGTGTTCTCTTTGATACTTCAGTCCCGTTTTCCTCTGCTGCACACAGTCTCTCCTGCTGTGTCTTATCTAATCTTCTATCCCACCCTCTGCAGAATGCATCCGGTGCAAGCATCAAATCTCATATTGTCCATGTTCTTCACAAAATCATATTTATATCATATTCACAACTTGTGCCATTGCCTATATGTATTTCTTAAGCAGTTTTTTATGGAATCTAACACAAAACTTCAGCTTTAAGGATTCCACAAAGATATGTTAAGGGAAAAAGGATCATACATAATACAAAAGAGTTGGAGTGAGGGTCCAGAAAAAGAGTTGTGAGCCCTCCTGGTCTTGCATTTCTCTCCAACTGCTTCTATAACTCTCTCCGTCCTCAGGAGTCCCAGCATGTCTCACGGCGTGGACGCCATCGGCCTGCAGGTGGACTACTGGCTGGCGTCTCTGGCGGAGAAGCGGCGGGAGGGCGAGAGGCGCGACACGGGCGGCAAGAACACGCTGAAGAGCGCCTTCCGCTCGCTGCAGGTCAGCAGGCTACCGGGGGAGGGCAGCAACGACACGCAGGCCCAGGTCAGCACCATGGCCATGACCGTGGTCACCAAGGAGAAGAACAAGAAAGGTGAGACTCCTCGCCAAAGAGTGGATATCCTCAGAGGGGAGAGGAACTCTTCCTTCGTGTTCTAGGTCCAGTTGCATGATTACTTCCCTCTGCCTCTCCGCAGTTCCCACCATCTTCCTGGGGAAGAAGCCAAAGGAGAAGGACGTGGACTCAAAGAGCCAGGTCATCGAAGGCATCAGCCGACTCATCTGCTCCGCCAAGCAGCAACAGACCTTCCTCCAAGGTAACCTGAAGGATGACACGGTGACCTCCAAGTCCTTTTCAATGTGTTTGTGTCGGTGATTATGAGGATTATGGTGCCATGACACACAAAGCCAATAAGAAAACGGCAATAGAAGCAACCCGAATATGCCGATGATGTGGTCGTATTTATGCCCCATGTTAATGATGGAGCAGCTACAACTTCAGCGAACCCTGATTGATCCAAACTCCATTCATAAAGCATTTTAACGTCGTTTGCTCGCCATCTTGCGGACGGACCTGACAACTCGTGAATTTAGGCTTTACACAAATCTGCATCACGAGGAAGTCATTTTGGAATCCTTTTGATCCGTTTATTCTGATTAAATTACTGCTAAATCTGTTTGTTTTGGGTTCATATTGGTGTTTTTAGCAGATGAATTGCATTGGAAACACAGCGTAGGTGTTGTTTTTCTCTTTTCTCCCATTAGTCGAAAGTCCTCCTCCTGTTATTCAGCTGAGTGTTTCTGTTTCCCTGCAGTGGCAATCGACGGCGTGGAGTGGAACGACGTGAAGTTCTTCCAGCTCGCCGCTCAGTGGCCCACTCACGTCAAATACTTTCCTGTCGGACTTTACGGCTACAGCAAGCCGCCCTCCTAGGGGTGAGCACCAGCTGACTCCTCTGACCCTGACTTGACCTTCGACTCTCCTTGATCCCGTAACACGGACGCACAAAGACCCCGCCGCAGACCAGAGAGAAGACGCCGAGTGGCCGGACAATTTTTCTTTCTTTAGTTTCATTTTGGCTACAGTCGTCTTATTCGTCAGGAGGAGGAAGAGGGTGGTGTTGGGGTGCTGCGTTGTTACTAGTCACTTTAATTCCCTTTTTGTGTGTGTGTGTGTGTGTATGTGTGTGTGTGTGTGTGTGTGGCGAGTGTCCATGCACACGTGAATGTACAGTGTGTGTGTGTGCGTGTGTGTGTTTACAAGGGGCTTACAGCACAAGTTTATTAGCTAACTGCCATTTACGTTTCCGTTCTATGGAATGCAATAGCATGTAACAACTCACCGATTTCAAGCCCTTAAAGACCGAACCCTAAACTCTCGCTTTCCTCAAGGCCCCATCCACCCTGCATGCTCCAAACTAACCGATACACCACTCACGTGCCGGAACAGAGTAACTCGAAATAAAAAACACTCCTTCAGTGAATGCATGAGTCGCTGAAAACACAAAGGAAGGCTCCTGTATTCACACAATGCAGTCGAACTAAAGGCTTGCATGTGATCTCCTCCACCTCACACACATCCACAGATGCTGTTAAAAACAGGCCCATTATTAATATTTTTATTTTAAGGGCTTCCATATAATTTAAAATATTTTTTCTGTACCAAAATAAGTGATTTGGATTTCAAATGCCAAACAGAAAATAATATATATATAAATGGGAAGTGTCTTTTTTTTAAATTGTGCTCTAGTGAACAATAGTTGTTGACGCTGTTTTGTGATGCATAGTGTACGTGTTTGTGAAGAGTTCCAGGATTTCAAAGCAGGGGATACTCCCACGTGCAGTTTTCTTTATCTTCTCGTTTGCTATGCACTCACAAAGACACATCTGGTCAAAATAGATCAACACAAGCGAGTATGCAACGATGAAATGCATAGACAAGTCCAAAAAGATGTATAAACTCTGCTTTACCACCATGAGTATCTTCACCGCAAATATAGGATTTTAAACGCCTGCAATAAAGCACAATGTCGTATGCCAGTTGTCCCCAAAACAATGTTCCTTATTGGCAACAGGATGGCAGCTTTTACTTCAGTGGAAACAGCAGACCTGGTCAAAGGAAATCTCATTTTTTAAGCTTTTTCCATTATTCTAAAGACTCGTCAATAATAGTTAATTTCATCAGGAAAATATAAATAAATATTTGGGTTGATGTGAGTACTTTTGGCATAGGTCTGCTACATGCTTTCTCTAAGATGTCGTGGGGTAATTAGTGAGAGTACAGTACCGGTAACAGTGAGTGTGGTGAAATAAATGTAATGTTGTCGGAAACGTTGAAAAAAAATCACTAAATAGGAGGAATACTTTTTTTACCGTGTGTGTGTGTGTGTGTATGTGTGTGTGTGTGTGTGTGTGTGTGTGTGTGAGCACTGTGTGGATGATGTGGTCATTATCAACATCATTGATTAGGGCTGCAGTGGTCATACTGTATCGTGGCACAAGGCAGATGCAGATTTTTACCACAACTAAGTACTTTGATAAGTACTTTGAAATCAACCATAAAGTAGATAACGTTTTATTAAAGTAATTTGATTATATTTATATTTCAATCCAAGAATGTATCTGCAGTCGTGGTCTAAAAGCAGTTTGTTTGCCTTGTGTCACCTACATCGTAACTCTCCATGTCCAGTAAAGTATTAGAATCTTTATTTTAATAGTGTTAGTGCCAATGTCTTGATTTATGAGTTCCCTGTGTCGATAGTACAGTGTTACAGCACCTGTTCCACGATGGTTTCAAACGAAAGGATTTGCTTGTTAGTTCACTGGCTGTTTGACTAACAGCTCGTCCGTCAACGATGAACAAACACTCAGTTTGGTGTCGTTTGATTATAAGTCCTTCCAAATATTTGAATGTATAGCATTTAGTTTTCAGGCACAAGTAGATGTGTTGCTCGATCATTTGGTTATTTGGCCTAAAACTGACTTTTCACATTGAAGGGCCCACCAGTGCATTCATTGTAAAGTCTACATTAACAGTGGAATTTACCCAAACAGTTAATGGCCCATTTAGAAATGTGTACACTTATGTTGAGAAATAGTTAAGGGTTGGTAAAAAGACAGGGTTTCATTATTCCTTAATATCAGTGAGTGTTAATGTAATGTGCATTATTTTAATTCCACATAAATTACATTTTAAAATACGAACACCTGCTCTTAAAAAGCTTAGAAGTAAACACAATTGGCAGTTATTAAAGTGAACCCCTAAGACTTTTGATAAGAAGTACTGTTAGAGCGAACACATACAAGCTTTCATAATTGGCCACTAATTACTTTATTAATGTTAAGTTATTATTACAATGTGAAAGGTTTGGATCTAAGGCCCCCAGAAAGGCCAACCAATCAGAGCAGAAAGGTTCTTAAAGAGACAGGCGCTAAAACAGAGCGTTTCAGACCGAGGGTGAATACAGGTATATTCAAACAGAAAGTACGAGAGAAATAACAGTTTTTTTAAACATTGAAGCATATGAAAATGTTTACAGTAGAAACCAACAATAGAGCATGAACCTAAATAATTAGCATAATATGTCACCTTTAATTCGCTTTTTGCATTGTAACAGCTTAGCATTCAGTAAAGGCATTAGTGGCGACTTAGAAAGCTCCTTTTGAGTAGGTTTTAATATGAAGGCAAACCATGTTTGAAATTTGAACAAAACGTTCCAACATTTCTAGATGGAATAAAAAATGCTTGGTCTTTTTAAACTTCAACTATAACAGTGAATGGGAAATTGTCCTCTGTGTACTATCTTAACGCTCTTTGCCTTCTAGTGTTGTTAGCGTTATTATTACAATGATGGGAATCTAAACTTTTCCTTAAAGGTAGACAAGCCTAGTTTATTGATGCCTCTTCCTCTTGGAGCCTTCACAGAGAGGTTAAAGGTCAGCTGGCGCTCAGTGATTGAACTGAATTTGGATTTCCTTTTTTACTGAAAGAAAGGAATTTTAAACAAAATCACTGCCAAAACTAAAATGTGACTTTACTCAGCTAGATGTGTGGGTTTCTTTGGATCTCGGATCATTCATTAACAACAAAGCGATCCTTGATCTGAAGTCAACATTTCAAAGTTTGGAGGAACTTTTTTCATCTTTCATCAACAACAGTTCCAGTTTACACGTTTTCCTACAGTCTCTTTAAAAAAAAATTCTGGTTGTTCTGTATGTAAGTCTTGAACTTGTTCCTGGGTGTTTTTACCTGTACCTGTGTGTGTTTGTGACGGTGTATCGATGGTTCCTCTGTCCTTGACTAGTCGTGGTTAGAGATTCGGAGCTGTTTGGTCCGTCAATAATCTCCGTCAGTGATCAGCAGTGTCTTGTCCCTCCACCGTCCTCAGATATACCTCTGGCGATGAGAGCGTTCTTCACCAGGCTTCCACAAGCTTAGCTTTCTAAAATCACCTGAAATGATATTGTCCATATTCCCTGACAGCTTGTACATTCTGCCGTATGTCCTCATGGGAACAACATTTGCCTAAGCAGTAGATTTTTGGCTGATTTCTGCTCAGCGCGCCCTAAGCTTGTGGAGAGTATTTTGCACATGCCATTGTTTCTTCAGCAGCAGTCTTCAGCTTCTTTGCCTTTTGCCTATAACAATAATTATAATAATAAACTATAATGCTTGTACATATCAGATAGTACTTGTTATATTGTATTCTAGCTCTGTTTTTTTGTTTTGTTTTTCTTAATTTGACATGTTTTGTAGAACTGCTTTTTCAGGATTATGTTTGTCAATCAAACAGATGTGGGATGAAAAGTGGAAGTGTTCATTATTTTGTTTTTTTAAATAAAGATATTCCTGATTTGTAGCTCAGCCTCACGTTTTTGTGTATGCGTTTGTTGCTTTTATAGCTTCTTTATACTTACTTAAACAGTTAGATTTCAATATATAACATTTATTTAGCTGTTAATGGTTTCCATTTGAGTTATGGAAACAATGGGCTTGCAATAAGAAATCAAAATGACGGAAAAATAAGCAAACATAATAAGTACATAGTACTTACAAGCTAGTTAAACTGCAATAAAACTTAACAGAAAATAGTTGTTATCATGCAGGACAAAAAATACATTCATGTTTAATGCAAATACACCAAATATTGGATTATGTTGATAGTCATTGTAAATGTTAATGGTAAACAATTAAAATGGGTCATCGTAGTATTTTAGAAGGTGATATAAAGAGTGACATTGTAAATAAATCGTGCACATAATGCTTGTGAAGCAGGTCAGTCGTACACAGAAGGCCTCTCACTACCCTGATGCCCTGGTTCGTCTTTGAATGGGAGCACAAAGAGTTTGAGCACAGCAAGAGGCTTCACTTCTAACTACATCCTGTTACGTGAACACACGTGTTTAATTATTTACTTTTTGAATCAGAATTAGTTAGGGACAATATACTTGATCAATTCCAAATGATTTTGAATGCTTTATTAATTATATATAAAATAAATCAGTTGTATGAGAAGAACAAAGTCGATGGGAGGCTAGCTAGATCGCCAGTTTGGCTGTACGCATGCGCAGGATTGTTTCCCGCCCAGTTTGGAAAATGGCCAACGCAAAAATTCATCTTGACATTTTACTTCATCTTTGATTGTTAAATTGTGGAAGAACCGCCGTTTTTCGTCTCCTAGCTGTCCCATTTGAGACATATCCAAAATGACGTCCTTCTTTGTTACTGAATATACGTTTTTGAGGGGATAACCAGTCAGTACCGGAATGTTTAATTATAGCTTTCCTGAATTTTGAAGTAACGGTCCGGGTAAGTTGAAGTGAAACATACGTTCATTAACTGCTTGAAACTTGGCTAACTAACACGCTGTAGCTAATCGTATTTAGCTCAACTAAGTGATAAAGGAGCTATATTAGTGTGCCATGTGCAAAACAAACAACGCGAGTAGCGTGAAATGAACGAGACAGGTAAGCTAACGGAAGTTCACAGCCCCTAGCTTCGTCCAAAGTAAAGTTAGAATTAACGGTAATTGAACGGTTAGCTTTTCAAACCAACTGGCGTTAACATTAATTACTTAGCTAAATCATCACTGCCTTTAATTAAAATTTCGTCGTGTTTGATAGGCCTACATTGCAATTTGCAGACGACTTCAACCTACAATACGGTTTGAATTTGAAAAACACAACCGGAAGCAGTTTATTTTACGTCTGTAGACTTGACACTAGTTTGTCCGGAGCATCACAACATTGTCCTGACGCTTTGTTCGAAGGACAGAAAGCATCGCACTTGTCTTCGATGAAGGTAAATATACGGATTAATAATATTGAAATTACATGAATTCGATAGTTGAAATAGATATCATTTTAGCAAGCTGTCAAATAAAACGCTACATCCTCAGCGAGGTCCGTAACTGTGTCATCCGAGTCACCCCTCGCCTGTGTTTTTACCTATAAAACAGCACTTTTTAAAATGAATCTTGTCATATTCTTATCTTTGCATATTGTATATACTATACAGTCGCCTAATATAATGTGCATCAGTGTGTTTTTATGTAATATCTTGATGCTCGGGCCTGCACTGTTTACAAACATGTGGGACATTTTCACGCTTTTTCAGTGATTCTTTTTCGGAATCATCTTTAAAAGCTTTGCCTTTTTCTTTGATCAGTCCTCTCCATTGTCGGTCACCTTGATTGATATGATGAACACTGCCGCCCATCCCGGGCACAGGCCTCGACCATCCACCGGCTCATCTATCCATTTGTAGCTTAAAATAGACACGTAAAAAAAAAAGCCTGGATAAGCGACATTATTATATCCGGATGCTTTAATTTAGTATTTTCTTTACTTTCACCTCTATGCATTTTGCAAACGAAGCATTTGAAAGGATGTGTGAATATTGGTGCATTGCAGTCAGTGTATAAGGCGGAAGGGAAGAGGGGGGGAGGATGGGTGAGAGAGATCGACACATAATAAGGGAGAGGGAGAGGAGAACAGGTGCACTTCCTCCATGAAAGCAGGAACAGAGAAAAAGTCACGATGTTGCACAATTGCCTCCTCTGTCCTGCTGCAACGGTCTCCTTTACAGCTGCTCAATATTCAGACCTGCAGGAAAGGAAGTGACTATTTACTGGGCCGGGCTCTGTCTACAACCTGATGTGGAACTTTCCAGATATTGTTAATCCAAGCAGTTTGAATGTTGTCCTTTTCCGCTACATCAGGGGTCAATTGAGAATGTTCTCCTGTAATGTTTGATGTTGACATCATCACCTCACTCTGAGTGAATGTCTCCTGGGTAGAGCAGCTCTGTCATGTGACAGCGTCTCACTTTAATTGGCTTTACTGGTCACTGTCCAGCTCGGAGGAATCCTCTTTTAGTAATCTGGGTTATTCATACTCTCACACACACCTTTCCGTCTCGCCTTACTACCCAAGGGTTACGTAAGGTTATTATGTTTAGCCCTTGACTTCTTTAAAACTGTAGAGAAAGGGAGCACTGCGGGAAAGAGAAACGTACTTTCTTTTTTATCTAGTCGTTCTTTTTGTTGTCCTCCCGTACATGACCTTGTGTGAATTGTAAGAATTTCAAGCAGTACAAGACGTGAAAAACAAAACGCACACACAGCAAAAACCAGTCTCCTTTCCCCAATAAGGTCCTTCTTGTAACATTTGTCTGCTATGTCTTTTTCCTTCCCCCACAGTGCGTATGAAACCAGGCTATGTCCACAATGGTGTATCCTCGTGAAGAAGCCCTGGAGCGCCTGAGCCAGGATGAGATCGTCCTCAACACCAAGGCCGTCATGCAGGGCCTGGAGACGCTGCGCGGCGAACACGCCCAGATCCTCAACTCGCTGCTGGACTGCGCCCAGCCCCCCGCCGCGCAGGAGAAATCCGGCCTGCTGCGCAAGAGTCTGGAGGCCATCGAGCTGGGCCTGGGAGAGGCACAGGTAACACGATACTGAGCCAGGTTCAGGTTGTTTATCTGTATGCGTAGGTAGGTTTGGTTTGCAGATAAAACACAAGGGATCCTTTATGACACACCTTCTAAAACCACACAGATAAATCCCTACAAAACATACCCCCTTTTAAAGCCGCTAGCACAAACATGAGCAATCCACAAAGTTAATAAATAAATAAATAGGCATTGCTTCCATAGGCATCTGTGTGACACCGAATAAAGCTTTCTGACTCTTGATGGATAAGTCTTCATGCATCAGGGGAGTCCTTACATTAATTAAGTCAAAATAATCCACAGTGTGTAAAAGTCCCATTTTTGTCAAAGGTGATCATCGCCCTGTCGAGCCACCTGAGCGCCGTGGAGTCGGAGAAGCAGAAGCTACGGGCTCAGGTGCGCCGGCTCTGCCAGGAGAACCAGTGGCTGCGGGACGAGCTGGCCGGGACGCAGCACAAACTGCAGCGGAGCGAGCAGAGCGTGGCGCAGCTGGAGGAGGAGAAGAAGCACCTGGTGTTCATGAACCAGATCAAGAAGTTTGACGATGACGTGTCTCCGTCGGAGGAGAAGAACCAGAGCTCTGGCGGGGGAGGAAGTGGAGGAGACACTTCGAAGGACAGTCTGGACGACTTGTTCCCCAACGATGACGACCAGGGGCCAGGTATGTGCTTTAGGAGATGCTAACAAGGTTTATAGGCTGTGAGTAATGCTTATTCTCCTTGTATATGAATCTACACATTGTTTTTCCTCAAACTCAAGATTCCATAATGCTTTGAAAGTCTGACCATGTGTTTAAAACCCACAAATATTCCATTTGCTGTCAGACAACACACAAGGAAGGAGCCAATCCTCCTCTTTCAGAAGCTGGAAGCAGCAAATATTCAGCTTTATTTTGCCTGAAAAGTCACTTAATCAATTAAATCGATTATTTTAATCCTTGTAAATGAAATATTTTTTCATGGAATTAATCATTTAGCTGACTCGTTGTTTCAACTCAAGGTAATAGTGCAATCATATTTGAAAGGGAAGCCTGGAGGAGCTATTTAGCCTCAAAGTCAGAGCCCTTAGGAAGGAGTAAAGTGACTCGGCTGAAACGACCTCCAACATACAAAAGATTTCCATCCCAGTTTGCATGAACAGGAGCCTGACACTGGAGGAGGGTGTGTTTCAGTGGTCGACCACGGAAAGCAGAGATAATTGGTTTTGCTTCGGGCAGTCGGTCCTTTTGTATAGCTAACCTTTCTTCCATTATGAATGACCAGTCTTAAGTTAAGTCAGATCGAGGGATAGTCTCTCACATTTATATATTTACCAAAGCTACACTTGGATTTACCCCTTTTATAATTCATAGGTTTATTTAACTTAAAGTTGTAAGATCCTTCCTATTGGTATTTTATAGGGTGTAAATATGAATCTGCTTTCAAGTTACAAAATAAGAGCCGGATACAGTCCTTCCTTTCATTCACAGTCACCTCAGGCCTCTGCTGCCCTGACGCCTGAACTTTATAGTCATTTCAACTCAGGCACGAGTTGTTCTCTCAAGTTTTCACGCACAGCTCCTTGTGTCAGTGGAAAACATACAGTTTAACGGTCAAACTGGGAGATAGTTTAGATAAGATAAATTATTTGAAGCAGGACATGTGGTCATGTTGATGCTTCACTCAGACGGTCACTAATGCGTTGCGGATCAATGCACAGGTTGGTTAGCTCTCCGCTCCATTAGCCTGGGAGTAGGGCTTCCCATAACTGCCGTTTGGTCTGTTTATTTATGAAGAACTGAATAATACTTCTCAGAAATGTTGTCATCTTTATTCC
Organism: Pseudochaenichthys georgianus; assembly: GCF_902827115.2. Lineage (NCBI taxonomy): Eukaryota > Metazoa > Chordata > Actinopteri > Perciformes > Channichthyidae > Pseudochaenichthys > Pseudochaenichthys georgianus. The sequence continues at coordinate 5,690,515 of NC_047520.1, forward strand.
ACCTTTTATAGTTAAATTAAATGTTGCTCTAGTTTGGGAACTAGACATCAGGATCACAAGAGAAATGTCAGGTTCAGGAGTTGAAAGGAGACGAGGTGCTTTAAGAGCCAAACAGTCGAAGAATTAAACATTTGGAGAAGAAAACAGTTTATTTGACGGATAGGGAGACATTTAAATATCCTCTCTCCTGTCCTCACAGCCCAGCCCAGCGGAGAGGTGGCGGCTCAGCAGGGGGGCTACGAGATCCCGGCCCGCCTCAGGACGCTGCACAACCTGGTGATCCAGTACGCCTCGCAGGGCCGCTACGAGGTGGCCGTGCCGCTCTGCAAACAGGCTCTGGAGGACCTGGAGAAAACATCCGGACACGACCACCCCGATGTCGCCACCATGCTCAACATCCTGGCTCTGGTGTACAGGTGAGGAACGGAGTGGATGTGTTTATACTGTATATTCCACATTTACAAACGTTTCCCCATTTGGGATGAAGACGGTTTATCTTGTCTTATTTGAGAGATTTGAGTCGTTCTGTTTGTCCTCCAGGGATCAGAACAAGTACAAAGAGGCGGCTCACCTGCTGAACGACGCGCTGGCCATCAGAGAGAAGACGCTGGGGAAGGATCACCCCGCTGTGGCCGCCACCCTCAACAACCTGGCCGTCCTGTACGGAAAGAGAGGGAAATACAAGGAGGCCGAACCTCTGTGCAAGAGAGCGCTGGAGATCAGAGAGAAGGTAAAGACCCACAGCGCCCACTCATAATGTAATAAAAGTATGTTTTCTATACAAAGTCCACCATTTAAATAAACGATACATACTCACAAAAGCAGAGTACTTCTTCAACTAAAAGCATTAATGTAAACCTCCATGTGTGTCAATGTGTCTCCAGGTGTTGGGGAAGTACCACCCAGATGTAGCCAAGCAGCTGAACAACCTGGCGCTGCTGTGTCAGAACCAGGGGAAGTACGACGAGGTGGAGTACTACTACAGGCGGGCCCTCGAGATCTACGAGTCCAAACTGGGAGCCGATGACCCCAACGTGGCCAAGACCAAAAATAACCTGGTGAGGACTCTTCAAGAGAGATTTTAACTATACATTTGATATACAGTAATGTAACTTTAATCGTATTCTGTGATTCTGTGTTTTATTGTTGTTTCAAAGAGGATTTTGTGAATTGAAAGATTGTTCTCCTCAGGCGACGTGCTACCTGAAGCAGGGGAAGTTCAAAGACGCTGAGGCTCTGTACAAAGAGATCCTGACCAGAGCACACGAGAAGGAGTTTGGATCCGTCAACAGTGAGTAGACCGCTGAGCCTCTCTCGGGTGAACACAACCCTTGTGCTTTACTTGAAGGAAAGTTAGTCGTTCTTTAAGGAAAATATCTGCCATAAAATGTCCACTTTGACTGAGCTAGACCTTTAACCAACTTAAATCTTTAGTTCATCTCCACCAAATAATTCATCTTTAGAATTGAAAACTTGATCAAAAGAAAAAACTCAGTGTTTTAATGTTTTTTGGGGACATGTGTTTCCTTAACCCTCTGAGACCCACATAGGACCTTTCCGTTTTTGTAACTGTTTGTGTTTTGCCTTATAAATTGTGATTTATTTTCAGTATAATACAAATAAATCAGCACAACCTCAGCTAATGATATGTCACTCATTAGAGACTTATATACAATATATAATATATTAGCCCATACATTTAAAAAAAAAAAAAAAAACATTACATTTTGTGCTTATTTCATTAAAAATAACTGCTAACCATAACATTGAAAACAACATTCAAAACAGACAATTGCACACATTTATTATCATTGTATCAGAACTGATTAGGAGATTCTAACTTCTTCTGTTCATTAGTTATGCCCATTATTTTGGGCAGTGTCCATGGGCGTTCTTTTGGGCAGTGTCCATGGGCGTTCTTTTGGGCAGTGTCCATGGGCGTTCTTTTGGGCAGTGTCCATGGGAGTTCTTTTGGGCAGTGTCCATGGGCGTTCTTTTGGGCAGTGTCCATGGGAGTTCTTTTGGGCAGTGTCCATGGGCGTTCTTTTGGGCAGTGTCCATGGGCGTTCTTTTGGGCAGTGTCCATGGGAGTTCTTTTGGGCAGTGTCCATGGGCGTTCCTTTGGGCAGGGTCCATGGGCGTTCTTTTGGGCAGTGTCCATGGGAGTTCTTTTGGGCAGTGTCCATGGGCGTTCCTTTGGGCAGGGTCCATGGGCGTTCTTTTGGGCAGTGTCCATGGGAGTTCTTTTGGGCAGTGTCCATGGGAATTCTTTTGGGCAGTGTCCATGGGCGTTCTTTTGGGCAGTGTCCATGGGCGTTCTTTTGGGCAGTGTCCATGGGCATTCTTTTGCCAGGAATAGTCTTTTTTTTTGTCAAGACTACACATTATATATATCATGGTAGTTCTTGTCCACAATCACACATGGCATGGTGAGCAGATTCGTCTGAATTTTCATCGACATCGTCCCCTTGAAAAATCAGCTCCAAAGCCTCAGCTGTAGTAAACTTCCTTGCCATACCTCAGTTTACTTTCAAGACACTAAAAGAACGTATTCCAACTAAGGCTGAACGATATACCGTGTCATGGCGATAACCGCGATATTCACACTGCAGGGACATGCGGTTTTATTATTTTTTTTGCAGTGGGTTAGATCCGCATTCATAATGCAGAGGAAAATAACTCTCAGAATAACATTATTAGGACATTTTACAACTTGAGGACCGAATGTCTAAGGGCTATGCAAATGTTCATACCTGGTAGTTTATTTAGTTTAAAATTATCCAACGATTTACAGACGTCTCTTTCCCAATGTTAAGTCAATGGGAAAAAGTCTTTCCGGGCCCAGCGACTGATACAGAAGTGTAGTACCGCCGTTTGGCCACAACTAATATTTCCCTCAGAGTCCGGCCCACTTCCTGCGGGCTTGGAATAGACCTATAAAACATACAAAACGATAAGCAATGCGCCAGAATCAAAGTGAGACTATCCGCATCTTTTAAAACTTTACGCACATTCGTTTCACCGAAATAAGTAAACGCCTCTCAATGAAAAACTCAATAGAGTTGTTTATTGCCGTTTCTGTAGTTTAAGAGGAAAAACACAGCATGTCTCTGGTTATGACACTTTGAACACAACGTGATATTTGGGATCGTATACGGCCCTGTGGGTCTCAGAGGGTTAAGGGGCTTTTTGGCATGAAGAATGATTGATTTCACAACAGAATATATCCATGACTATCCCATTTCTATTCCTCTGACAAATTGCTATGTTTTGTGATTCTTGTTGTGGTCTGTGCACAGCCATGGTTCTCCCGTGGCCCTCAGTCCTCTCAGCGGATCTGAGGATTATTTGGGGCCATGGTAGCGTGTGGAGAGGCTTAATGTCCATGTGTCCCTCTGCTACTCTAAGCCTATCAAACCCTTATGAGGGCCAGACAGGAATGTGGCAATGCATGGGTTTTAATTCAAGACTGTGTTATTTCCTTAATACAGACATGAAAATCACTCACCTTTCGGCGAAATTCGCCGTTTTGAATCCAAAATAGGTCGTTTATGTGATTCATGTAGATCTGCAATAAAAAAAATCTTGGGGTATGGGGGGGGTCTGGGACCCGGAGTAATCTGCAGCCGCGAGCTGTTATGTGCCATCATGACACGCATGGTGTTCTTTTTTTATATATTATAATGCAGCGCGAGCTATGTGCTCTGCCTGTCGGCTCTGCTGCTCCGCGATGAGGGTCTAGCTTCAGCAGCCACATTACCTACGGGTGCGTTCGTTAATATTAACTGTGCGGTCCGGAGTCACTGTGGCACAGACTGGACCGCTGGTGAACAGCTGTTAGAACGGGCCGTTCAGGTGTTCAGACTGAGAGCAGAGCTCCCTGTCGGAGCGCAGAGCGTGATGTGCACTGAAAAGTTTTTCTGTCGCAATATTATCGTTGAGCTAGCTAGCATACATTGTCACTATCTGCTAACATTAGCTTTAGCCTTTGTTTTCTAATATTTTTTTTGTCATAGGCTATAAGGTGCTATAAGGTGGTATAAGTATAGATCTTGTACTTGAGTAAAAGCAGAAATACTCAGATCTTGTACTTGAGTAAAAGTAGAAGTACTCGGGTCTTGTACTTGAGTAAAAGTAGAAGTATCAGAGTGTAGTAAAAGTACTGCATTTAAAATGTTCCTCAAGTAAAAGTAGAAAAGTATTCTCATCAAAATATAGTGAAAGACAGTAAAAGTAGTCGTTGTGCAGATTGGTCCATTTCAGAATAATATATATGATATGTTTATAATGATTGATCATTAAAGTGTTCTCAAAGCTGGTGAAGGTGCAGCTAGTCTGAATGACTTTGTATACTGCAGGGTAGCTGGTGAATTTACTCCAGGTGGAACTACAGTCTGATTTAACACTTGATTATATTTCACATCATTCATCCACATCTGTGAAGTAACTAAAGGTATTAATACATGTAGTGGAGTCAAAGTACACCATTTACATCTGAACTGTAGAGGAGAAGAAGAACAAAGTAGCAAAACATTGAAATACTTAAATAAAGTATAAGTATCTCAAAATTGTACCCAAGTATAGTACTTGAGTTTATGAATTTAGTAGATGTGACTCTTTAGCGTTTCTGTTATTATTAACACTGCTGCTTTAGTTGTTCTGACTGCTAAAATCCTCTGTTATTCCTCATTTTAAAGCCGATATTCCGTGGGGTCGGGGGGCTCGGGTCCTTGTCACCTTTTCCATACCTGATGAGTTTGCATCCCTGATAATACTTAGTAAGGCGGCCATAATATTTTTGACTCATGGCTGAAGTTAAGTTTCTCCAGCTGTCCCCAGGTTGGCAAAAAAATGCATCTCAAAATGCATCAGATTGATTCTTTAAAATATGGAATATTCCAAATGTGCTTCCGGGGGAGCATGCCCCCGGACCCCCCTAGAGGGATAATATCCTTCTCACCTTTTTCACCCCTGACCCGTTTTCATGCCTGTTAATATATGGATAGAGGTCATTCAAAGGATCCTTGATATCTTTTCAGCCATGTGTTATGTTCCCTATTTGTTTTGTTTCTGCTATCACCTTGTAAAGTGAATCCTGTCCGTCAAAGAACATTTCTGATATTCTTTGGTCCTCATTTTGCAGATGACAACAAACCAATCTGGATGCACGCAGAGGAGAGAGAGGAGAGCAAGGTCAGTGATAAACGTTGATGTTTTCCGTTCATCCCCGGGTCTGGCAGGCAGGTTAATATAGAAAGGGACTGATCAGCGTAATGAGGGAGAACAGCAGACTATACACATTACAACAGGGACATGTTTTACAAGCTTTGATGGTGTAATGTTTCAAGCATGACTTCTTTGCCTTTTTGTATCTTTATCTTCCTCTTGTTTTTCTCTCTCTCAGGGTAAACGTAAGGACTCGGGCCCGTATGTAGAGTATGGCAGCTGGTACAAGGCCTGCAAGGTGGACAGGTGAGTCACACGTTTAAATTCAGTGGAAACATTCAAACAATCATGAAGAAAATAACAATTATTTATGATAACACTTTGAAATACAGTTGAGTTGTAATGGTCTTTGGAGTACTTGTGGTTGTCTGACTTAACTGAAACCGTCAAATATGTTTGTCGTTTATCAAGAGAGACCATTACAATGAAAAAAATACCCTGTATCAATAACGAGATTAAGGACGCCAATATAGTACAAATCTACTCCTTGTACCAGGGGAACAACATTTGAGTTTAACAGTTCATTAAAAATGTAATCGAGTTGAGAAAAATAATGATTTGTTTGAAAATGTCATTAGCTTTATTGACAAAGATGCTAAATTGAAGATAAATACAAGCGATTAAACAAGTGAATAAATAAATAACATTGTTTTTTTGTGTGCGTTTTCTTTCTCAGCCCCACAGTGAACACAACCCTGAAAAGCTTGGGAGCTCTGTACCGTCGTCAGGGCAAACTGGAGGCGGCCGAAACTCTGGAGGAGTGTGCCAGCAAGACCCGTAAACAGGTACACACACACACACACACACACACACACACACACACACACACACACACACACACACACACACACACACACACACACAGACTGCTGAGTTACTGCTGTTAGATTAGTCGTCTGGGCCCTTTCAGTTGAGAAGCCTGATTAGTTAACAGGCGTCCAGCGGAGATTTATACGCCCATAAAGTATGATTTACAGATCAGTCATGGAGCTAATGTGTGTACATTGTAATAAAGACCTGCTGCGCGGCCATTGTGTGAAGAAGCTGTACTTTTCTCTCTGATCTTTGTGTGTCTCTGTCTTTCAGGGAATCGATGCCATTAACCAGAGTAAGGTGGTGGAGCTGCTGAAGGACGGGGGGGGCGGAGGGGGGGACAGACGACACAGCAGGGAGGGAATCAACGGGCCGCGGGGGCAGAGCGAGGGCGAGGACTCCGCGGAGTGGAACGGGGTCAGTGTATGGACACTAATTGATAACTGTAACACTAATCCATGTTTTAATCATGGTGTAAAGGACACGATCAACCGAGTCATATTAAATGTACAAGTGTCAAAGCTGTGATCAAACATGAGAAGGGAGCCAGAGGAAGTGTGCTTAATATTCCATGTGTCCAGTAAATGCTGACTTGGTGTTCTGCTTCATGTTCCCTTCAGGACGGGAACGGGTCTCTGCGGCGCAGCGGCTCCTTCGGGAAGATCCGTGACGCCCTGCGGAGGAGCAGCGAGATGCTGGTGAAGAAGCTGCAGGGGAGCGGGCCTCAGGAGCCACGGAACCCGGGGTAACGTCACACTCACTGCGAACACGTGGACACAGTCAGCTGTTAGGAGTTGGGCTGTAACGAATGACTTCAATTGTGCTAATGATGATTTTGTTCATTAAAATGTAACATTCCCAAAAGTAATGCAGAGCCCAGGACAAATAGCTACTTCAATGTTGCAGCGAATGGGGATCCAAACACAAGCCGTCTTTTCAAATCGTTTTTTTGTCCGACAATTTCCAATCAGATTTAAAGGTCATGTTATTATTGGTTATTTTAAGGTCAACATATTTGGACCTCCTCTATGAGCTAAAGAAGGGAGTGGGTGTGGCTGAAAGCTTTAGAAAAATGTTACTTTCACTTATCTTTAAAAATCATAATGTGACGTATTTCTGAATTTAAGAAAAGTATTGGAGCGTGTTACAATGACATATGATAAGATCTCTGACAACTGTAAGTCAGGAGACTTACGAAGGAGTAAATAAACGACTGGTTGTTTTTCTCAGACATCATTCTGACATGATGTCTAAATGCTTTAGGCTAATTGTTTGATGTCTTGCTTTCCTCAGAATGAAGAGAGCAAGCTCCCTCAACTTCCTCAACAAGAGCACTGAGGAGACCACACAGGTACGAAGTTCAATTATCCCCAAAATGTAAAAATATAATATAGTAATTACCTGACAATGTCCAAGTTATAACATTTACTGTTCTGTTTTTAGGACGCCCCCCCCGGCCTCTCGGACTGCAGGGGACTCAGCTCCAGCAACGTGGACCTATCCAGACGCAGCTCCCTGATTGGCTAAGCCGAGAGAGGAGGCGGGACTGAGGAGAGGCTGTTTGCAGCTTGGTTTGATCCACACTCTAAAGCGAGATCAGACACTTGCACCTGCAGCATATTTTTTAAAGAACACTGAGAGAAAACACCACCTCACGTAGCGTCATCCTGTTTAGACACGGTCGCTGCTTCGCTGTACAAAACGCTGCCATCAATCACTAAAGAGAATATTTAGATACACATCAATCAGCATGCTGCTTACTCGAAGGTGGAATGTCTGCACCTGAACGCATCGTGTTTTAGCACCGTGGCGTATATCCACATCGTGATGAGTCCCGTGTTTAGTGTGCAGACACTCGTAGGCTAAATGTACTCCGGTTCCAGTTCAGAGAGGAGCGTTTGCACTCTGTATATCTCACCAGTAGCATGGAGTATCTCCCGATTGCTTACCGCCCATTCCATGCATATCACAGACGGTCCAAATGGTACCGTCCGCTTTGATTTAAACGATAGCAGAGGTATTTAAGAAGATTTTTCAAAATTAGCACTAACCATGTAAACCTCACTGTTTGCCTTTTCTTGTTGTTTTATGTATATACAGTTTTAAATTATTTGATGTTTCTTTCCTTGTAAATAGTGCACTTTTGTTTTGGTTTTCACTTTATTGGGTCTAAGAAAATACTTCTTATCTAAAAGTGGGAGGACTGGAAAACAAAGAAATATGAAAAGTACCTCAATCTCTGAATTCTGCTGACTCATGGTTCAGTTTAGTCGTAATGCACTTTGAGCCCCTACGGCGCCCTCTGCTGGTCATGTTTATATCAGTCATTCTTTAAACTTTGATATAAAAGTGTCAGAAAGTTCGTTTGAAATTATATTTACAATGTCTCCTCAATACTACCTACTGGAAAATAAGTTGCATAAAACACTAAAATCATTACTTTCAGGTCCTCACAAAACACGTCCAGGCTTACTGCCATAAGTCTGAAAGCTACTGAAGGCAAATATTTCTAAAGCATAATCAATGTAGGAATAAGGGTAACTATCTTCTCAAAGCTGGTGCAGTGCATCGACAGCGTGTTCATGTCTTCCTCTTGTGAACGGTTTCCCCCTGTATCGTTTTCTACGGAACAATCCTCAGTGTGACGTGTTGCCCCTCCTGGTGATTTGTGTTTCCTGTTTTTGATCTGAGCTTTTTATGTTGAAGGTACTGATAATCATTTGAATGATCAATTACATATCGATTGTGGGATCCGGTGGCTTTCACACCAGATGTTTGTATTGTGCTGTTTCCACCAAAAATGAGACCAATACCAAGAGAACTGTCCACAGAATGTACGCGTGTTATCATGCGAAGTCGAGTTTGGCCTCGGCAAGTTGTGGCGTCGCTTCGACTGGGATCAGATTGTCAAGAACAACAACTTTGTTTGCTTCATTTGTACGTTTGTCTTTGTTTACTCGTAGAAAGGGAAACTCCTGACGATCTGAGTTAGATTTCTAAGACGGGAGGATGCAGGATTGTTGCATTCTGTCCACGGCGGTGCATGCACACCATCGCCAAATTCCCCAACAACCTGACACCGGCCCTTTCCCAAAATCACCTTTTGATGACGTCACATTGCTGACTCCGAAATAATGAAAGTGCTTGATCTGTCCGCTTCTGATTGTGCGCCGTGGTGCCGGTTTTAGATCGCGATGTAGAAGTGAACGCATGAAGGAAAGAAGGCCTGAAGTAAGTGCTGAGGCAGAAAAAAGAAATGATATGGAAAGACGTTGCGGGAGGAAAAGTGCGTCAAATAATAATAATGTACAGAGCAATCCTTTTATATGTGTGTTCACATCAGAATGATAATGTGTGGGACTAGTCTACTTCCTGACTGTAACACTGAGCAACCCTCCACCGATCCTCACGTTTTCACCTCTGGGTTGGTTTGCTGGAAGCGTCTGTAATTCGTCTGATAAATATTAAGCACAATAAAACGGCCGAGAGAAAAATCTAAAACTGCTTTGGTTGTAAATGTTCTGAAAGATTTCCCTCTAATATGTGTGGAGTTTTTACTCAGATGGCAAATGTTCTAGATCGATGGTCATGTGTGTGTTGCTGTACTGCTGATGGGTGGATTGTGAAAGCGCCAACCCAATGTGTATTTTATCAAAAGGTTCAATAAATACAAACTCCACTTTTCAAACTGATTCTGCCTCCTTTATTTCCTATAATTTGACCATTTCAAAGTGTGTGAGTTTCACAGAATAGGGGGGGGGGGTTTCGCTGCAGCGTCTCGCTCTGTAGCTTCCTGTGTCTTCGCAGCCGAGCCCCGCAAATAGGAAACCAAACCCACCGTGCCGAGAATCTGCAGCACAATGAGAGGGATGAGCGGTGTCATCGCTGAGATACTATCCTGCTGCGGACAGATCGGAGCTCGGGACCAGGGTTACTAAGTAAGGTTACTAATGTTCAGTTTTTTCACAATTTTACATTTTAATTAACTCAAGCTTAAGAGAATTAACTCTGTCACCTGATATCTTGCTCATACTGTATATTTAGACGTGTCCTATCATGTTTTTTATCAGTATTTAATATCACATTTTAGTGGTACAAATATATTTGCTACTTGAAATGTGTCACTTACTTTGTCACTAGTGATCCCTTTAATACAAACAGGAAGAATTTGAGGTTCTGAAAGTTGATCTGCTAAAAAAGAAATACAAATTACATCCTCAGCTATTTTTTAAAGCTTATTCCCAATTAAAAGTCCATGAGGCCTCGTTTGCTTTCTTTTGAGACACGATTCAGACAATATCTACTTTTTCTCTGTTTAACTTCGAGTTTGTCAATTTTTAAGAAAAACTCCAATTCGAATCTGCACGTCATCCTTAATCTAATCCCATGTGTCCTCAGGATCTTCCTCCATGTCCGCAGCACCCCCCTCCAGCCCCAGCAGTGTCTCGGCCCCGGCTCTGGTCCAGTTCCAGCTCGGCCTGTTCAGGGAGGTGGTTCGAGTCCCGGCTGGAAACCTGAGCTACCGCCATGCCAGGAGGCTCGCTGCGGAGATCATCGAGCGCAAGGTGAGGTGGAGGTCTCGTGTAATGCCACTGTGCTGAAGTATATCAAGGGTAACCATGCAGTGCGTCAGACATAGTCTACTGGACCCACATCTGCTGCAGTGGAGATTTCCAGCAGCTTCAAGCTATGAAGAATAAGGTCCTGGAAAGCGTTGTTCGTAATAAAAGTAGTTAATCTTGGACTGAAAATCTGCTTCAAAGAAAGTCCTCCTTTGATGTTTAGGGGACGTGTTGAGGAAGTGAAGGTCACCACATGCACGATGGAGGACTGTAGGCTGCTATGTATAGTATGCAGGATGTTGTGCGGGTTTCAGCTGGAGTGTAATGCACGTACTCGCAACTGATTTGACCGACGGTTAAAGCAGGTCCATTTACATTTACCATTCCCCATTGGGATGAAATCTTATCTTAAATTAGATATTTCTAAGTCGGCTACGTGACAGGCACGTGTAACGCAACCAGACTCAAGATCCGATTTGACACAACATACATTCAGACCCTCGATATCACCAAACTGTATTTCTAAAAACACGACCAATCCTCTTTGTGAACATTGAAATCTGCACTCGGTCGGCTTAAAGTCAGTTGGGGTTAGATGATGCAGGTGTCGTCCTCTGGTCTTCTCACTGCCTCACTCTCAGGGACTTTGTGGTCGACGAGCACAGCAAACTTTCCAACCACACCAACCAATTAGGTGTGTGTGTGTGTGTGTGTGTGTGTGTGTGTGTGTGTGTGTGTGTGTGTGTGTGTGTGTGTGTGTGTGTGTGTGTGTGTGTGTGTGTGTGTGTGTGTGTGTGTGTGTGTGTGTGTGTGTGTGTGTGTGTGTGTGTGTGTGTGTGTGTTCAGGCTCCAGAGTGCAGTGTGGTCGGCCTCGGGGAGAAGGTGCTGCTCTTCAGACATGACTCCTCTTCACAGCAGCTGCTGCAGCGCCTCACTGACGAAGACGAGCTGCGGGACGGAGACCTCATCGAGGTCATCGTCGCAGGTGGGCGACAGAACCTCTCTGTATTACAATTATCATTCAGTTGGTTATTAGCTGTTTTCAAGTCATTTCAATCACAAACGTTTCAAAAAGTACAATCAAAATGTTTTAATATTATATATAATAATAATCTACACTTTATTTCTAGCTATCAATTTGTAATTTAAGAGAAATGGAAGCAATCCATGATTAAAAAACTTCTGTCCAAGTATTTCTGATTCCACGGGATATTTCTGAGGAGCACTCTGCCATAAATCAGTGGCGTAATCGCACTTTACTATCTCTCTTTATTCCAATCTGACTCAGGATCAGCGACAGTGACTGAGATGAGGATCCGCCCCCACTCCCTGGTGGTCCACTCGTACCGGACCCCCACCTTCTGCCACCACTGTGGGGAGATGCTGTGGGGCCTCGTCCGACAGGGACTCAAATGTGACGGTAAGCCACGCCCCCTGCTGAGTCAGGTCCAAAACCTAACCTTTCTACAGCGTGAGGAAACGTGGTGCAAAAATGTGTCTTCCAGCGTCCGATCTCAAATCCCCCCCCCCCCCCCTCCCCTGTGTGCAGGTTGTGGGTTAGACTTCCATAAGCGCTGTGCCTACCTCCTGCCCAACGACTGCAGTCGGGCTCGTCGACAGGTCAGCACCAGCCTCTCCCTGTTGCCCCCCCGGCGGCCCCGCTCACACTCCCTGTCCAACCAGGCAGGAGGCAGTCTGGAGGAGGTGAGGGTTCTCTCCTACAGAGTCACTGGAACCCTATTCTATTTGACATTCACATAGTTGACTTATTCCTGCATTTTTACTTCTTTTGCACTTTGTATGTCTTTCTCTTAAAGTATCCTAAGTACATGTATGCTGCACTGTTGGGCAGATAGACACAATGATGTAAAGCCTTTGAATCTCCACCTCTCCAGATCAGCATGACGAAGCCCTCCTCCAGACCCCCGTCCTGGGCCGAGGCCCCGGTGTGGCTGGTGGTCGGGTACGGGGACTCCAGCCCGGCTCAGGTTCCTCACACCTTCCACATCCACAGCTACACCAAACCCACCGTGTGCCAGCACTGCCACCGGCTGCTCAGGGGGCTCTTCAGGCAGGGCCTGCAGTGCTCAGGTCAGTGGGCTGGGGCTGCAAACGGCACGGTCTAAGGACTGGGACACAGTTACAGCTGGAGTACTAAAGACAGACTGGGACACAGTTACAGCTGGAGTACTAAAGACAGACTGGGACACAGTTACAGCTGGAGTACTAAAGACAGACTGGGACACAGTTACAGCTGGAGTACTAAAGACAGACTGGGACACAGTTACAGCTGGAGTACTAAAGACAGACTGGGACACAGTTACAGCTGGAGTACTAAAGACAGACTGGGACACAGTTACAGCTGGAGTACTAAAGACAGACTGGGATACAATTACAGCTGGAGTACTAAAGACAGACTGGGACACAGTTACAGCTGGAGTACTAAAGACAGACTGGGACACAGTTACAGCTGGAGTACTAAAGACAGACTGGGACACAGTTACAGCTGGAGTACTAAAGACAGACTGGGACACAGTTACAGCTGGAGTACTAAAGACAGGAGAAACTACAACTCGACAGTAATGAATAGGATATAGATCATTGACTCACTTTTTGGTTATTTACACTCTAAAATGTCCGTTTCCGCCTCAAAGAGCCGACATCACTCGACCATTTGTTGCGTTATTGCACTTTAGTTTAAGCTAAATTAGCAACAGATAAATAACAAGCAGATTCCTTTGGTCAGCAGCTTCAATTTGTTTAAACATACTGCACTGCTAAACAACACGTGCATGTTGGCCTCAGAAATACCACAGTGCTGTTCCATCTGGGATAAAATCTCACTTTTATCAGCAACAGAAACACAAAGAAGGGATTCCTCGGGGAAACAACAGCTTCCACAACATGAGAGAAGGATATTTAGCATCAAGTCAAGGCACTTTCAGATGCTGGTCTTCTTCAGTGGATAGAGCTAACTTAAGAAGCCTACATGAGCTTTAAAGAACGTCCACTTCAGGGATGGGTCGTGTAATATATTAAACATCATGTTGAGATGCTCTGTTCCTCGGCATCCGGGCTTTAATGAGGTTCAGAAACACTCGTGTGTGTAGCCATTAGTTTGATTTGAGTTACTGCCCGGGGTGTGTCCCAAAATGAAACGTTGTTGTTTCCTCCTCAGACTGCAGGTTTAACTGCCATCGGCGCTGCGAGCTGCTCGTCCCCAGAGACTGTCCCGGAGAGAGGAGGGCCGCCAACGGGGAGGGTGAGGTTTTAACAACTATATCATTTCTTTTTATTGTATTCTTTTTTTACATACTTATTTGAAATGCTTATCTATGACTTTCATTCATGCTATAATATAACGTCAACATACTATAGGCTACTACTGTATGACTTGTTCTGACATCCTGCACAATGACTTTTTATTTATGATATATTCAACATACTTTATCACTTCTTTACATATTTGTCGACATGATATACTGTGGACTATTTTCCACTATACTATGAGTGATTTCCTGATATTTTTGAACATACTCTGATATCATGTAATACAAATAATCTTATTAGAAATATACTATACTTTTATTTTGCATATAATATACAATTATTATTTCATATTTCTGACATAGTCTATGGCTCTTCTCAACATATTATTCTATTCTATTTCATTATTCTTCAACATACTATGCTTCTGTTAGATCATTCTTAAAGGTGTCCATCTTGTCTGGAATGAGTGAACACGTGTGTTAACAGAAAGTGATTTTTAATCTATAGACTTAACAGATAATCACACGTTGCATCCCTAATATCTTCTGCACATGATGTACATTTCCCAGAATCCCCAGCGGTGGGTCAGAGCTGCCCTGCCGACCCGGAGGACGATGACTCAGATCTCAGCACGGTGGAAACCTCGGAGGAGGAGATGTTCGCCGACGGAGAATCCACCGCCGAGGCCCAGCGGGACGAGCAGCCGCGGGAGGCCATGAGGTCAGAGGTCACACTCTGATGATGTCATCCTGCTGGCACCAGACAGCGTCATGACAACACAGTGACATCATGAGGAGCGTTTAGAAAGTCTTTATTTGAGTTTTTAAATCTCCTCCTCTTGTGTTCCTCCGTCAGTCCGTGCTTCAGCAGCTACATCCCCCTGATGAGGCTGGTGCAGTCGGTGCATCACAGCAAGAGGAGAGCGGGGGGGGTCCTGAGGGAGGGCTGGCTGCTGCACCACACCAACACCGACACACTGGTGAGACACGCACACGCACACATACTGTACCTGCTGTGGATATGTGAACTAGGGAAGTGTGTGCTTGGGTCAAGACACGACAACAGAAATACACAATACAACTCCAAGTGGCAGATACATTTGAACAATGAACCTTTTCGCATATATGACACATATGTGTTTGTCAACATCAGTTAGAAATGAGGTTTAACTGCCAACACTATTTAATGCTAGTCCAAATACAGTCATACATACATGTGAGCTCTAAATGAAAGCACTCTGACAGAAGGTCGGAGAGACTGCTGTGATGCGTCACCGGGATCAAAGCCATTAAATCCACATCCTGTGTGTCTCTCAGAGGAAGCGTCACTACTGGATCGTGGACTGGAAGAGCATCACTCTGTTTCAGAACGAGAGCAGCACCAAGTTCTACAAGGTGCACAACTGAGCGGGATGTCTTTAATCACACTCGTACCGTGTGAAAGAAATCAATACAAAAACAATGAATTCAAATCGATCCCTAACCCTTAGAACGATGACTTAGTTTAGTGATTTATCAGTATCTGTCAAACCCTGTCTTTCTTTTGGAGTCTTTCCCTTTTGTAAGTTATTTAGGGCCCTGCTTCCATTGTTGGAGATAAGAACCCGATGTGTTCCCCCTGCAGGAGATCAGTCTCTCTGAGGTGCTGCAGGTCCGAGGCCCCGCCCACCTCTCCCTGTCGCCAGGCAACAGCGGGCACACCCTGGAGGTGGAGACGGCGGCGCTGGTGTTCTGCGTGGCGGCCGGAGACGAAGCGTCCGTCTGGGAGAGCGCCATCCGCCAGGCCCTGATGCCGGTGCAGAGCAGCGTGGGGGGGGGGGAGCAGGGTGAGACAATATTAACCATTTTTAGCTAAACGAAACACAAGGGTAAAAACAAAGGCTCTGAATTAGCCCCGAGCGGGGAAAAATGACGCACTTAGCACAGAACTCACGTTAAAATACCCTTATTACTTATCGGATCTGCACAAACAAGATATCGATTAGCAAGCTGAGATTCCACAGATTCCAGACATAAGTCTCATCACTGAGCGATCAGAACTCCCGGCGAAACGACAACAAACTAAATAATTAGCTTTACGGAGCCAACACTTCTTACCTTTGTTGTTTTCTGATCAAAAGTTGCGTTCAATGGCATCAAAAGGAGAAAGACGCGACTGAAGGTTAATCCAATGTGTCCAAAAAGGTCAAATGTCACTTGTTTTGCATCAGTCTTGATACAGGGTACTTATTATATGTTATAGTTTGGATTCCTGAAGCTTTTAGTCTACCTTACCATCATTCAAGGGAGGTTTTCACGTACACTATCATTGACATTTTTTACTATGTTCAATCTGAATTTACTTTAAAATTAAAAAAAATGCTATATTGATTCTGACTTTTCTACATCCAGCTCACAGGTTAATCATTGCTTTGAGAAAAGAAATGATTAATTTACCCCTTTTAGAAGAGAAGGTATAGTCATTTGTTCTGGGAATGTCCTTCTCGGGCCTGAAAAACAGGCTTAACAGGTTAAAATATGATTTCTAAAGAGCCAGAGAACAAAGGGATAACTTCTTAAATATATTGTTTCTGTGATTACAGATAATGATTCCCGAAGAGACAGCATGGTAAGGAACAACTTGTATACTTCAGAATTCTTATTATTCGTAATTAATCAGTGAATTCATGGTTCAAACCGTAGTGCGGTGATAACGTGTGTGTGTTCAGGACATCAGCTCGGTGTATCAGATCTCCACAGACGAGGTTCTGGGCTCGGGACAGTTTGGAGTCGTTTACAAAGGTGATTGAAAGATCACAGGCTTTAAAGTATTGCTATTTAATTAACTAAAACCCCCCCGTCATGTAATATTGACTAACTAGAGAAACATGTAATAGTTATTGTTTTCTAGAATGATTTCCATGGAAGACTTATTTTAAACTCTTTTGAAAAGATTAAAAGTTATATAAGTGACTTATCTCTCCCTCCTCAGGCACTCACAGGATGTCGGGTCGGCCGGTCGCCATCAAAGTCATCGACAAGACGCGTTTCCCCGCCAGACAGGAGACGCAGCTGAGGAACGAGGTGGCCATCCTGCAGGTACTGAGGCTGCCGCACTCTGAGGTCATCATCACGTCATCTGCAGTGTCATCTAGTGTGTGTGTGTGTGTGTGTGTGTGTGTGTGTGTGTGTGTGTGTGTGTGTGTGTGTGTGTGTGTGGGTGTGTGTGTGTGTGTGTGTGTGTGTGTGTGTGTGTGTGTGTGTGTGTGTGTGTGTGTGTGTGTGTGTGTGTGTGTGTGTGTGTGTGTGTGTGTGTGTGTGTGTGTGTGTGTGTGTGTGTGTGTGTGTGTGTGTGTCCAGAATCTGTCCCACCTGGGCGTGGTCCTGCTGGAGGGGATGTTTGAGACGGTGGAGTACGTGTTTATGGTCATGGAGAAGCTCCATGGAGACATGCTGGAGATGATCCTGTCCAGTGAGAGAGGCCGGCTCCCTGAACGCAACACCCGCTTCCTCGTCACCCAGGTAACAACCATCACCCGCTTCCTCGTCACCCAGGTAACAACCATCACCCGCTTCCTCGTCACCCAGGTAACAACCATCACCCGCTTCCTCGTCACCCAGGTAACAACCATCACCCATCTACAAGGAGGCGTTTTTAGAATTATACTCATTTATGGTATCTTGAAAGACAGCTGTTCCCAACCTAAAGAAAAGGACCTGATGGGGTTAAAAAATGGTTTAGAGAGGTCATTAGATGGTTAATAAAAAGTGTGTGTGTTTTTCAGATCCTGGAGGCGCTGCGGTATCTGCACCTCAAACACATCGCTCACTGCGACCTGAAACCAGAGAACGTGCTGCTGGCCTCTGCAGACCCCTTCCCTCAGGTGCCACTTCCTGACTGCTTTCTTCAGTGTTTCAGACTGCCTCGTCTCTCCATCTCGTCTCATCCTCTCTCTCTCTCTCTGTGTGTTTCAGGTGAAGCTGTGTGACTTCGGCTTCGCCCGGATCATCGGAGAGAAGTCGTTCCGCCGCTCGGTGGTGGGAACGCCGGCCTACCTCGCCCCGGAGGTGATCAGCAGCAGCGGGTACAACCGCTCTCTGGACATGTGGTCTGTGGGCGTCATCACGTACGTGAGCCTGAGCGGCACCTTCCCCTTCAACGAGGACGAGGACATCCGCCAGCAGATCACCAACGCAGCCTTCATGTATCCACGGCAACCCTGGACCTCCATCTCATTGGAGGGTGGGTCGACTTTATTTTGTATTATGAATATTTGTTCTTTAAGGACAGGGATATTAGACTTATAATCGGTTAACCAATGTCTGTAATGCAGGAAGTCAATTGATATTATTTTCCCGTTAATGCAATTTAAATGTCTGGGTCCTTGAATGCAAGACGTATATATTCAGCTGTATGCTTTTGTTTTCCCTCTCAATGTCTAACTTGTAATGCTCCTGTTGTCCACTGGGTGGCAGCAGTGGTCAGATTTGAATCCACTGTTTGATTAAATCGTCTCCCTGTCTGTCATTCTCTCTCCAGCGGTGAGTCTGATCAACAACCTGCTGCAGGTGTCGGTCAGGCGCAGGTTCAGTGTGGGCAAAGCTCTGGGACACCCCTGGCTGCAGGTAACCTATATGTATAGTCTGATATGAGCAGGATTATAAGGAGATGAGTTTTGTGAGGAAGCTGCTCCATCGCCTTGCTGTAGTGTTCATGAATACCTGTGATTGTGCTGCAACTGATTGGTCTAATATTGTGTCCCCCTTCATGTCCCGCCCTCCTGCAGGACTTCCAGCTGTGGTGTGACCTGCGTGCCTTTGAGCAGACGATGGGCTGCAGGTATCTGACGCACTGCGGGGACGAGGAGCGCTGGATTCGCTTCACCAAGGAGAGAGGCCTGGACTTCCCCCCCCACCTCTGCTGGGACCCCGACATGTGACTACGTACTCAAGGTAGGACAGGTGTATTATCTTTAACTTAGTATAGTTCCTTTAGCAGATCATTATTCCTATATATTAGTTAGTGTGAAAAAACAACACAACTGCACTTTAGTAATATAGTTGTTCTTTTTTATTCCAAGGTGAGTAGTTTTAATTTAAAGTGTGTCGGTGAGTTTCTATGGATGGGTTAGGGAGGAGAATGGAGCACAGGTGAAATGATCTCCGTCATACATACAGAGCAGCCTCTCAATGGAAAACCCTATTGGCTCCACATACACTTTAGATTCTCCTTCTCGTGTCCTTCACTTCCCCACACCTCTCCGTGCCCCCCCACACTACATTTTGAGAGGTTTGTGGGATCAATCTGTCTTCATTCTTAAGTCAGTCCCCTTCCCTGTCTATTACCCACAGTGCTTTGCTCTCTGAATCCTGGGCCCACCCCCTCCCTGCTGACCTGCGCGGTAACTCTTCAGGTCAGCAGTTTGTATGAGACTGACTTTGTAACCTTTGTTTCAGGCTCCTGAGGAAACGGTTTGTGACGAAGGTGAGTTCCACACAGACAGCTTTCTAAACGTCAACATTGCATGCACAACACACAACCAACCAGCTTGTTTTTTGAATCACGATTTCTTCTTTAATTAACCTTCTACAAAAAATATGTCATCTGAGAGAGAGCGGGGAGAGCAGGAGGCTTTGCTCAAAGTAACAGCTCTTTAGTCCTGACCGACTCCCGCCTCATACCGTCTGCTACGTCTCCGACAGGCAGGTACGGTCATATGTGCAATACCCGCACTCTGACCGGGTGGAGCTGGCCAGTCCAAACAGCTTCTAAGATCTGAGCAAAGCCTTCCACTCTCCCCCTCTCGGGGCAGTGTTCTTGGGTGTGGAGGGAGGGACGGGGGGGAAGGGGAAGAACGTTAAGGTTTGAAAGAGGAGGGACGGTGGTAGGGGTTTAAATGGCTCTCTCCACACAGGAGAGATAGCTGGGAAGGAGGGGGAGGGGGTGTTTTATAAGTCGCTCTCCCCGTAGAGGGCGCTGGAGAAGGAGATGTAGTCCAGGGCTCCGGTGGCGCCGTCCCCCCCGATGTACCTGGTCATGCGGCTGATGCAGTACTCGGCCTGATCTGGGGGCAGCTCCCTGCGCAGCTCGTCCACCGTGATGTAGTTCTGTGGGGGGAGAGGGGGGGTTTTTATAATGCACAGACAAGGGTCTATTATATATACTGTAAGTGTAGCCACATATAGTCGAGATGCCAGTGTTGAGTACCCTAACGTTTTGTTAGAAACTGCCGGATGCTAACTTGCATGTTGGGTTACTGTTGTCCACATAGGCTAATATATGCAAGTTAGCATCCGGCAGTTTCTAATTGCTCGGGACCCTTCTGTACATTTGGGTATTCAAACTGCCTATGTGTAGCATGTGGCTAAGCTAACAGTCTGTGTGCTTACCTTGTCTGAGGCCAGGATCTTGAAGGAGGCCATGACCTGTTCTGCGGTGTCGGTCTCAGCGGTCTCGCGGGTCATGAAGTCGATGAAGGCCTGGAAGGTCACCACGCCCGTGTTGTTGGGGTCCACCAGAGTCATGATGCGAGCGAACTCCACCTCACCCTGTCAGAGAGCACCAGTTCATAACTCGTATCACTATAGTGACTTCAGGTCAAAGGTCTGAGACATGCTGCACTCACCAGATCGTAACCCATGGAGATGAGGCAGGCACGGAAGTCGTCTGGATCCATCATGCCGTTCCTCTTCTGCAAGAGACACAAAGTATTAGTTTAGATAATAGCCCACGCATTGTTAGTATGCCTGTGTTAATGAAGCGTCACCCTGTCGAAGTGGTTGAAGGAGGCCCTGAACTCGTTGAGCTGCTCCTGGCTGATGCCCTTGGCGTCGCGGGTCAGGATCTGGTTCTCCACCTCGTTGATGGTTCTGGCGATGGTGGTGAGCAGCTGTTCCCAGCCCACACGCACATGCTGAGCAGGAGGAGAGAAGACAGGACTTTAATAAAGGTGAAAACAGGTGGAGGGTGTGATGTCGCTGGTCGTCATGGCAGCAGTGTACCTCCATGGTGTAGTTGGTGTGCTTGTTGTCGAAGATGAGGGACTCCTGGCTCAGCTGGTGGTCTCCCTCCAGCTTGTCGATGTTGGATTTGTAGTTGATGATGTTCCCCTCGTACTGCTTCAGGCTGTTCATCTGTTCCTCCAGGGAGCCCGCGATGTCCACGGACACGTGGCTGATCTCCTGCGGGGGGGGGGGGTCAAATGTATTCATGTTCTGCAGGTATATTGTTATGCAACTCCAAACACTGTTGACTTGTCTGTATTGCCTTTTCAAACTTACATTACTACTTTTCTACCATGGTGAACATTATATTAGAAAATGTCCACAGTTGTCAATGCCCTATAATAAAGACACCTTTGTTAATCTGCCTCTGTTGTATGTTCTCAAGTTAAAGTGTCGTGTCACTGTACCTCCATCTTGGTTTGGATCCAGGGCCCGATGATGTTGGCCTGGGCGGCGAACTGGCGCCTCAGCCTCTCGTTGGCCTGCTGCCTGGCCACCTCCTCCTGGAGCATTTGGTCTCTGAGAGGAACCAGGTGCTTCACCTGCGGGCGGAGAAATCAAACGCACCAACATCACAAACGCTTCTTTTAACAGCAAAAGAGAGGCCAATATATTAAAAACATGCAACCACTGTAACGCTGTGGTACTAGATTAAACTAAGTCAGTGGAAGCCGAGTACCAGTATCAGCTCGTACACAATTAATCAACTAGTTAGTTTTTGATAGAAGCTTTAAGCCCGCAGTATTCAGAGCCACTGGATGTACCATCTCTGACCTGTTGCTCTGCATGCACTGAACTTCTGAGCCAGTGGCCGAATGCAGCACACAGAGCGATCTGGGCTCGGTTGACATGACGAAAACTTTAACCGATTCATAATAAAGTTCATGTTAGATTTCCTCCGAAGACTCTTGGGTGTGTTTGATGTGACTCACCGCGTCCCACTTGGAGCTGATGTCCTGGGGGGAGAGGTTGGTGTAGGGGTTGATTCCGGACAGCTTGATGCTGTAGGTCTGGGCGATCTTCAGGATCTCGTTGTGGATCCCCATGGTGGCCATGCGCTCCTTGTCGGCCTCGGGCAGAGTGGCTTTGAACTGGTCGTGAGCGGTGATCAGACTCTGGGGGGGGGGGTCACAGTCAGGGTTTTACTTACCCATTACATTTATCAGTGTGAGGCTGCATTCATGTGCAGTATCTTCCTAATTTATTTTCCCAATTGTAGACATTTAAGTTAATTACAAATATGGGATACACTGTTATATATATATATATATATATATATATAAAAATGTACTTTAGTTACAGAGGACAGCATGTGTTGCTTTTACCTCAAAATACATATCACACAATTCAAACTAAAGGTTATTGACTGACTTCACTCCGTCCTGTAGGACAACAGTCAGCGTCAGCTACCCACCATGATTTAATCAAGGCAAGTTTATTTATACAGCACTTTTCAACGCAAGGCAATTCAAAGTGCTTTACAAAAAAAATGAAAGACATTAAGCATTAAAAAAGAAAAGCTAATAAAATAAACATTAAGGAAAAACACATGGATAAAAGTTACAGTGCAGTTTAAGATATGAATAGTTCAATTAAAAGCAGCGACAAAAAGAAAAGTCTTCAGCCTGGATTTAAAAGTAGTCAGAGTTGCAGCGGACCTGCAGGTTTCTGGGAGTTTGTTCCAGATGTTTGGAGCATAATAACCGAACGCTGGTCTAATGATCAACATTAAGGATGTATCGTACCTGGATCTCCTCGATGCTGTGGACGATGAACATGTCCTGCAGGTCCTCCATGGCTCCGTCCATCCAGTTGTTGAAAGGCGCCGCCCTCTTGGCGAACTCCAGGTACAGCTGGTCGATGGTCTCCCACAGCTTCTCCACACGCTACACACACACACACACACAAAAGGAGACCGTTATTAACAAGATAACAGGTGTGGACATCTATTAAACTGAATAGCTGTTATTTTATGAATGATCTGGGTGTTGATATTTCATTGTGTGGGGCTGTACCTCCAGTGCGTCCCTTCTCTTCTGGGTCAGGGTGCCCAGGTTGTCCCACTGGTCACAGATGCCCTGGCAGCGAGCGTTCACTGAGGCGGCATCGTGGTAATCCAGCTCGCTGCAGGACACACAGCATTAGTAATCATCTATATACCCGTAACAAATACGCCATCAAAGCAGAATATTTAGAATAGTCCGGTTCCTTCGATTCATTTCTCAGCATGAATGACTGTTAATGTAACCAATATAAAAAGGCACTTTATATTCCAAACTCTGACTTGCTGTGAGATTATGTTTTAATTATCAGGAGAGATAAAAGGAAGGAAACATTTGGAAGTAAACAAAATATCTTCTTTGTTGCATTTTATAAATATCTATAACATCTGCCACCATCTTAAAGACTCTGTCAACATAGCTCCCAAAGCAACACTCCAAAGTACCGTACTTTTCGGACTATAAGCCGCGACTTTTTTCCCCATTTTCTTTGTACAGCTAACGGCCACTAGGGAACCTCCTAAATCTATGGATTTCACAGGTAAAATTAACCACCTTTAACGCTATGGGCTCTATGACCGGTCCGCGCCCGCCACCTTTAAGCGGCGGGCTCCAGCAGGAAAAGCTGGAGGCCGGAAAAGAGTGAGACAGGTAGCGCGCCAAAGTAAAAGTGGAACCGAGAGACAGAACGAGAGCAAGACAGACGGACAATTTAGCTGCTGCGGCTTATATGCAGGTGCGCTTTATAGTCCGGAAAGTACGGTAGCTGTAACTAACATTTGAATACTTGGTGCCACACTTATACCATGTTTAGAATTGATTTATAGTTTTAATCTCACCCTGGATTCAGCTGCTCAAACGTTGGTCTTTGTCCGAATTAAATGTGGGATTTATAGACGGAGAAACCTACATTTGGACGACTTGTACTCCCTTTGTTAAAATATGTCGTACTCCACTGATTCGTCTTCAAACTAAAGCAGAAGGATATCAGCTGTTCTGTAATGACACCACTTCCTGTTGATTGTATGTATTATTAAATGTGTGGGAGCGCCAGGGTCTGATAGGAACGGAGAATCCTTCAAACACGGGAAAGGCTTCCAGCTTCATCTCCCTGTACTATCGATGACCTGACCACGAGAACGCCATGGTCACTTTCGATACAGGGGACAACGACTTTGCTTTTGAGTAACATGATATCTTCTTCAGAAGTAACGATGTGTGGCACACATACGTATTCCGCATTATGTTGCCGAACACTGCATCACATCAAAGAGATGCTATCCGAACGGTCTGTGAGGAATCTGGAGAAAGGGAGATCAGAGGTTTCTGCTCTTTCATGAATCCCCCTTTCATCTTTTTATCCCTCATTAATATGCTTCCCACTCTTTTCTACTGTTGTGGTCACATCGCCCGCTCTCACATATCTCTCCCAACACCACAATTAGTAGTCCTGAAAGTCTTCAGTCGCTTCCTGCTCCTGTCCTCCTACACGTCCCTGCATCTCCCTCCGAGGGTAGCACTGTGAACCCGGACATGTCGAGTAGCACGACGTGTTATGTTAGAAACGTTTAGGACGGGTCCCCGGCACGTAGAAACTGCTGGATGCCAACTTGCATATTTTGAGCATTGTTCGTTTTGAAGTGGCCAGTTGAGGACGCCGAATCCATTTCTGGCTGATTTTAGATCAGTCCAAAACCGTCCAAGCCACGTTTTAACTATTATCTGCATGGGCTAGAATGCTGATTAACGAAACGTATGCTGAATGTGCAAATTGCCCAACGTATGCAAGTTAGCATCCGGCAGTTACATTAGACTTTGGGTCTCTGGGACGACGAGCTGGCCAATCAACTACTAGAGTTCCCTGTGTGACTCTCTCTCTCCCTCTCCCGGCCTCTTACTTGAGCTCCTGGGCGATGGCAGCGATCTGCTCCACGCGGTCCTGGTGGGCGGCGAGGTCGCTCTCGAACGCCTCGTGCTTCCTCATCAGAGCTCTGATCTCCATCAGGGAGGCCGACTCGTAGTCCTTCTGGGAGAGCAGCTCCTCCTTACCTGGAACACACGTGTGGTTTATTATCCTCATGAATAACAACACCGATACTTTTTGATGGCAAACCATGGCAACACTTTTTAATATATATTCATGATATTTTTAACATAAAATACTATGTCGTATTTCAGATATTTTCATTACTTAACTTTTTTCGGATATTTCGATATGACTTTTTCCATATTTTCAACTGAAGTTGCTAATTTATTTTCTTCATGTTTTCTTGGAACTTTTGTTGACACTATACGATGAGTTTCTTATATTTTTCCACAGGGTGAACTGTGTCTTTTCACAATATTTGTACATATATGACATCTTTCAATAAACTATACAATGACTTCCACAATGTGTCCGACGCAGAGCAGCATCGTAGCCAGGAAGTGTAATGATCTATTCATGTCGGGCCCCTGGAGCTCTGTCTGGCTTCCTGTGGCCCTACCTCCGGTCCAGGACTCGTGCATGGAGCACTTCTGCTTGAACTTCTCAGCCAGGTGGTCGAGTCTCTCCAGGCGGCGGATCTCCGTCAGCAGCCACTCCTCGTAGCCCTTCTCCACCCCCTCCAGCCCCTTCCAGGCGTTGGCAATATCCTGCAGGAGAGAGAGGCTCTATCATCGCTGCACACTGAGAGCAGGGACCTGCAGAGGTTCTGCTGACACTTATTGGAGGGAATGAAGTGTCAGAATGTAAATAATGAAGCCTTGAGAACACTTTCATATCTATGTAGCTGTGGGAGAATTTGAAATGAGTGAAGTGTGAGTATGCGGCATTATTAGGAAACGAAGTGAAGCTTCTATTGGCTGACTTCAGTATTCCCTTTCTTTCTCGTGCATTTTTCCATCCTTCTTATTTTAGTTTGAGTGAGCAGTTTGTATCTGAAGTGTCGAGAACATTCGTATACGAGTTATCTTAAAACAGAAGGTGTGAAAGATTTGACAGGCTTTAGGGGAAGTAAAGCAACACGGGAAGTAGAAACCCTTCAAAGCCTGTTGATCTACAAAGACCCTCCGTGCTCACCGACACCATCTTGCCCTCGGAGGGCATGAAGGCGGGCCTGTTGCTCAGCCTCAGCTTGGTCTGCAGGGTGTTGAAGTTGATCTCCAGCTGGCACTTCTCCTGCACGCGGGGCGGCTTGTGGATGCGACGGTAGTCACGGAAATCCTCCAGCTTCTGCTGCATGGCGCGCATCGTCTGCTCCGCCGTGCGGTTCTCCAGCCAGGGGATGGTGCGGCGGATCCACTCCAGCAGCTGGGGGGACACGTGGCCGTTATTAATGTCTCTTACGTTTTATATCCTGGACCTTTTGTATTATTTAAACGAGGTCAAATACTTAAGTTAATATATCTTTAGGTGGTGTATTTGTATATGTACGAGCACTCAAGGCTGAGTTGTGGTAAAAGTCTTTTTTAAATATCAAGGACATTGTTGCCGGTTTCACAAACACACATGTGATGAAAGTCTTAAGAAACCTACCTGTTGAAACTACTTTAATGTCAGCATTTCTGTGTCTCGTCTGATCTGCTGTTTTAAACTTACACTTTGACTTTCATCACACTGTCGATGTGCTCACAAAGTGTAAAGCAGTGCATCGTGGTGCTGTTAGAGAGGATGTTTTGTGGGGGGGGTCTCACCTCACTGGCCAGCTTCTCATACTCCTCCATCAGCTTCTCATTCTCCTGGTTGACGGCCAGAACCTTGCAGATACGGTTGGCAGCTGTCTCAGCCTGAGGGAGCGAGAACAATGTAATGCATCGTGTTCTGCTTTTATAAAGAAATCAACGAGATCCAAGAGTGTTTTATTACAACATGAATATTAAATAAGACCTGACCTGCTCAGCGCCGGCGAAGGCGTGGTAGAAGCAGGACACGTAGGTCATGATGGCCTTCTCGTCGGGTTTGGGTGTGTTCACGATATCTGAGGAGGGCAATTAGCAAAGATAATATTCAAACATATAAATCTTAAGAAAGGCCATCCGTGGTGAGGAGGAATCACGCAAATAGTCACATTCATATTTTAGGAAGCAGCTTTGGGCTTTAATAAAAAATGATATTGCTATTTATTTAACTAAGAAGGTGATTTTCTTTATTTAAACATACATTATCTTTAAGAACAGAATCATTCACTGTGTATATGTATTAGCCATTTAACCTGAGGTGAGAACGTTCCCCACTTCAAAGGATGCTCTGAAAGTGACTCACGCATTGTTTTATGCTAACGATTGAACTTCATCGTGAAGGACCTCTCGTCCTTCGTACCATGTGGAAACACATACTGTACTTTACTGCAGAGGAGGTTCACACACACACACACACACACACACACACACACACACACACACACACACACACACACACACACACACACACACACACACACACACACACACACACACACACACACACACACACACACACACACACACACACACACACACACACACACACACCTTCAGCATCCAGCATCTTGGGGATGTCCAGGAACTTCTCAGCCACCTCGAAGGCGGTGTTCAGGTTACCGATGGGGTCGTCCTGCAGGGAGACACGAGCGCTGTCAGACAGGTAGCTCTGCACTGCTAATAGCACAAGATGGATACCACTAGGGTTCACGCTGACGACTGAAACTAGACTTGTACACGCCACGGTATACACTCTATTTAACAATGTTAAAAAAACGGTATTATAAGTGGTCTCATTTCCCCCTGTAGCGGTTTGAAACACTTTTGACTGGATGGAGGAAGTCTGCACTTTCCTACGTGACTACAACAAAACAGCTCAATTAAAAAAATTGAAATATTCACTTTTCAGCACATGGGAACGATATTCCTACGGGTATGACGTTTCCTTTTTAAATCTATACTAAACAAATGTACTAGTCTGTGACTGCAAACACCAGCCAGTGGATTATATATGAATGTGAATTAGAAAATGCCGCGTTTGGCATCACAGTTGACGTGGCAACACTATGAAATAGATATCTTGCAGACACTCGGGTCATAGTGCAGAACATTCTCACAGGACGTCACTGGAAAGGCAAAGAAACGCGTCTCTTCGAACAGATGGAAACAGATGGGAGTGTCAGACATCTTAACTCAGTACGAAGAGAGAAAACAAAGCAAATGAATCCGTGGATAAAAAGGGAAGGAAGGACAGGGCACCTTTCTCAGTTTGGAGTAGTCAATGAGGTCGGGTCTGTGTCTGTGGATGAGGGCGCACAGAGCCAGGCCGTCCTTCCAACTGAGCCGCGAGAAGAGGAGGAGGAGGAGGAGGAAGACAGTTTCAGAGAGGATTGTGAGACAAACGGAGAAGGAAAAAGGTAGGGGACAAAGCAGGAACAGGAGAACACAGAGTTGGTGAAAGGTGGAGAATAAATGAAGTATAAAGATGGACGCAGCGCCCTCGTGATGCCACCGTCGGGCGTCGTAGACCCACCTGATGTGGAAGTTCTGCACGTTGACGTTCCTGTAGGGGGCGGTCTTCCTCTGGCACCACAGCAGCAGACCCTCCTTAGCAGAGGTCTCTGGGAAAGCAAAGGGGGGGGGGGGGGGTGGTGAGCATTGTGGCACAGATGAAGGGAAAAGAGAGGGGGCAATAGAAGGCATTTTGAGAGACGATGTAATGTGGAAAGGGGTGATTGTGTCTGTTCGAGTGAAGCTACAGCAGACTGTGTTTACTGCTCCCGTGGAGAGAAGAGGTCAGGGAGCAAGGTCTATGTGATAGCAGAAGATATTAAGAAGCAGGAGCAGTGAAGGGAGAGTTCTAGAGGATGGACTGAGGGTCAGGACAGAGCGAACAAGGTCGCACTCTTTATACATTTACAGTGAGCCGAGCGGCCCGCCAACATGAAGGCTGGCTAGGAGGCGCGCGTCGTTCAGACGAGTGCGTGACTGCCACACATCACACACGGGTAAACATACAGCTGTATCACATGAGGGAGCTTAGTGACCATGTGACTGGTGTGAAACTAGTGCGAGACAAAAGGACAAGTCAGTGTATTTTTCTAAAGACACACACACACACACACATACCTTCCACAGAGATGTCCTGGATGGCAAAGCGCAGGATGATGGTCCAGATCATACCAAGAGTCATCTTCCCATTGCCGTCAGTAATTTCTGCAAAAACACAAGCAGATAATCTGTCAGGGCAACAAGGACACTTGAGATAAGAGCGTAAGGCCTCTGGCTTGTGAGTCTGCTGCTGAAACAGGTTGAACAGTCCGCCCTGAGGATGCTGCTGAGGACACCAACTGAACTCCACGCGGCCTCAGGGCTCAGAGAGATATTCTTGACTGCAATTAGAGACGAGAACAAACTGGAAGTCACATGAAAACTGTCTGAGTGGCTTTGAAGTGCTAAGGCGTGAATGTTTTCGGAGTTTGACGTTCGACTCACTAAACTCAGCGGGTGGAACGTTTTCAGTGAGATTTAACAGATTAAATCTGAGCGTTAAATATTCATTAGAAACGTCAAAGTCGAACCTTTTCGCTGCCGAAGAAACACTCCATTTCAGTTACCGTCGCTTGTTTGAATGACCCGAGTTAACACGCAACAGTATGCTCTGCTCGTCAGTCATTTAAGATATTCAATCATTCACCTTTGAAGTTATAACATGTTCCCACTGAGTGGTTGTAATCTTTTGAATGATGTATCTAACACCATTAGTCCAGAAGGGCAGAAGTGATCTGATATATTAATGAACGAGTTGTCTCTGAGAGTAAATGAAAGAATACACGACAGCTCTGGTGCTCTAATCTGAACCCCCCCGACGCTGGGACCGTCCGGAGCTCAAACATCGGTCTAAGAAATGCAAATACGCCGTGACCTTGGAATATCCATGAAGGCGATGAGAATAGGTCGCAGCAGGAGAAGAGCAGGACTCTCACCCTCAGCACCGATGGACACCAGCTTCACGCCCTTGCTGCAGATGAAGTCCAGAGCTTTGTTCACGTTGGCGATCTTGTGGAAACGCATCTTGCCTTTGTCGGGTTTGGGCAGCCTCTCGCCTACGAGAAGAGAAAACAGACCATTTAGCAGAGGCAACACTGATACGGGACGAACACTTGACCCGGCTGCTGCTTCCTCGATGGGAGGATGTGCTGCTTCTAACTGATGGATGTGTTCGTATACAACATGGCTGACATTTAGACAGTGGAAAATAACTGGCAGATGAATTAATAACGGCAACAGTCATTAGTTAAAGCACTAATGATATCATATTCAGAAGGGGGACTCGAGTATATCTGTGTA
This sequence comes from Pseudochaenichthys georgianus, assembly GCF_902827115.2. Taxonomy (NCBI): domain Eukaryota; kingdom Metazoa; phylum Chordata; class Actinopteri; order Perciformes; family Channichthyidae; genus Pseudochaenichthys; species Pseudochaenichthys georgianus. The sequence continues at coordinate 5,720,659 of NC_047520.1, forward strand.
TGTAAAGCTCCAAGAAAAACAGATCTGTATACACCAAGCTACTGTTTAAGCTGTTTAGCTATCATTGGTCAGTCTGTGTGGACATTTCATCTCCAGGTGTCCCCTGTTCCTGTATCTCTAGAAACTATGCCAACGAGTAAAGATGTTACTACAGTTTAGAAAATGCTAAACTGATGGATACAACTGGGCAAAAGGCACAGATGACGAGATAATGATTTGTATCACATCAACGAAAGTGTCAGATAATCTAAAGGTGCCTTTTGTACAAAGAACCCGATAAAACCGGATTAGAAAAAGTTTCCAACCAGGACATCATCCACGGTGACTCGGTGTGTAGCCGATAAATAAATGTGTGCGTGGGTTGATGAGATCCACCTGATATGACCTCCAGCAGCAGCATGAGTTTGAGGCCATTTTTAAAATCCTCTTCGATGTTCTCGATCGCTGTCCCGGCTTTCCTCAAGTGGGAGTTACACCAAGCTGTGAAGGTCTGAGGGGGGGAGAGAGAGAGAGTGTCACCTCTGACCGCACGACTAATACATTCACACACACACACACACGGAAACATCCTGGACAAACACACAGAATACATCTCTGTTGTCATCATACAAAGTACAACGACATTTCTTTTGACTGTGTTCATAAAGGGTTAGAGTAACTAAAGCAGGGGTGTCAAACTCAATTTCAGCGCGGGCCACATTGGCATAACTCAAAGAGCCGGTTGTAACTATATATATATATATATATATATATATATAAAATAATGTGTTATATTACATTATTGCCTCTGAATTGGATTATTATCGGATAGGATAATAACTACGTCTGAAAGCAGAACTCCAGGGCAAATAATTGCAAGTCTCTTCAGTGCGCATGTCACAGAACGAGATGCATTGTGGGACATGTAGTTTATGGGCAACCTGCTTCTGCAAAATGGCATGTAACCGTATAATAAAACTTATTATATTCTTTGCAAGTCCTTGCGGGGCCACATAAAATGAAGTCGCGGGACGGATTTGGCCCCCGGGCCTTGAGTTTGACACCCCTGAACTAAAGGCTGCAAGTAAAATAGCCATAAATATTTCTAAATTGTTTGCACACACACACACACACACACACACACACACACACACACACACACACACACACACACACACACACACACACACACACACACACACACACACACACACACACACACACACACACACACACACACACACACACACACACACACACACACACACACACACACACACACACACACACACACACACACACACACACACACACACACACACACACACACACACACACACACACACACACACACACACACACACACACACACACACACACACACACACACACACACACACACACACACACACACACACACACACACACACACCCTTTTCAGAGCGGGTGAAAAATGCTTCGCCAGGCATCAACTGTCCTCCTCGATCGGTGACCTTTTCATCGCTGCCGACACAGAGCGAGCGCTGAGACGCTTACGTCAGATCGACGGCTGACTCAACGATCCCGAACACGCAAACCTGACTTCTGTTTAATGCTTTGAGTTTGTTTATTGTCTTTTTTAGAAATGCACGTCTTGTCTACCCTCGTGTCTTTGCCACAGGCGTAGGATGACAGCTCGATGAGATCTTATTGGTTTTTTTTGTTGACACGATTAGATATTCATTTCAAACATCAGAACATGCTGAGCTAAATTGAAGTCCGCTGACGTGCCGAGTTATCGTACAGTAGACTTCAAACTGAAAAGCCGTTTCTCCAGATGTATTTCTGTCACTAGGAGAACTAGTCGGCCTGAAGGTCCTGGAGTTTGTCGCTCGGCCTGACGCGTTGTGTCGAGCAGTCAGAGTTAGCGAGTGGCCGCTGCGTCTCTCGAAAGCCACATCTCTGCTTTTAGAAAGCGAGCGTTCATTAGGTGCTCCGTGTGCAACGGGCACAAAGCAGGCGGTGATGTAAATGGCTTTTAGCCGCTGAGTGCTTGCTTTGGTCTGTCTGGAAAACTGCCTAATGGTCGGCCGCGCACGTCAGGGACAATTCCATTGGTTCCATCAGGCCGCTCAATCAATCTCTGAATGGCATTTAGAGAGGCTTTCATGGTGTTTAGCGTCACATGGAGTATGGGATGTGTGTGTGCACATTCGGCAGAGAGGGTGTGTGTAAGCGCTGCCACTGGAGACGAAACTTCGCCGGGGTTCGGAGGATGTGTGGGCGCAGAATAAGTGCATGAGCTGAATAACTAACTACAGATGATGGTGTGGGCTGTGTGCTCCGTAGGTAAGAGCATACATTTCCATTACAGCGGAGCACATTCCAAACTAAAGGTATACGACCTTGTGCAGTGTGTGGGTGTGTGCTTAGATCTGCGTGTGTGTGTGTGTGTGTCCATCGCCTGCACTCGAGTGTGACCGTGGATGAACACGGTGCACAGAGAAGCACCAGAGACAGACAGAAGAGAGATGGTGACGGGAAGAGAGGAAGGGGTTTCTGACTGAGAGACCCCATTAAAGGAGACACTACACTTCTCTCTGAGCACTCTTGATCTGAAACAATCCACTGATTCAAAGAAAATTAACGACATTACTCATTCAGTATTAAACTAAAGGACTGATAGTTGGAAGAAAAGCAGTACTACTTTTCTAGACAATAGACGATTTGAGAAACTTGAATATGTCTGAATACAGAATTAAATAGTTTCATATAAAGAAATGAATGGTAAGCAACTACAAGTAGTGCTGTTCAGTATCTACGGTGCTCTGATTAGCTCATCGTGACCAGGTAAGGTAAGTACTTCATTTCCATTAAAGGTCATTATTTGCATTAGTGCGTCCTTTCTTCCTTTCTTCCGCTCTCCCTCCTTAGTGTCCTCCACCTCATTGCCTTTGAATATTGTAGATGTTATTCTACTACCTGTGTGTCCTTTTAGAAACTGCCTTTTTATAGGCTGATGAAAATTAACTCTTTAACCAGTCTTCAGATTTGAACATACTAATACAACAGATCATACCATAAGAATCCGAATGTATATGCTTAAGTACATTTAGCTCACAACACGTGTGTAAAGTCTGTTTAGGTTGTGGTATAGGTAGTGTTGCTGCGGTGGGATCTGAATAGCCGATGTTTTTTTTAATTTATTTCTTACACAAACTTTAACAACAAATATTCCCGTCTGCAAAACTTAATTTTGCTTCAAAGTGAATTCCAGAATTTAAAAAGCCAAAGAAAGACGGTGGCAGAGAGAGAGAGAGAGAGAGAGAGAGAGAGCGAGGCAGTGAAGTGGAGCGGCGAGGAGTGACAGGAATGCCCCGGTCCCGGTGTAATTTGATGTAAGGGTCTGCAGCGGAGAAGCCGGGGTCCCAGCAGGTGCTCGTCTCCTTTGCCATGCATGACCAAATTTAGACCAGCTCCTAATCCAGCTCGCACAGGCCACGGCGGAGGGGAAGGTGTAGGAAGGAGGTAGGGAGCCCAAGGAGCAGGGGGTGGGTTTATATTAGGTAGAGGGGAGGGGGACTGCAAAGAGAAGGGGGGGTCGAGGCTAAATCGGTTTGCTATGGGACACCAGCGGACAGCTGAGAAGGCAGGATTCCTGAGGTGAACTGTAAGAGTCCAAGACGGAGAGAGGGGGAGAAAGGATTGAAGAATACCACGACGTATAAAATAATAACCCGAGAAAGGGTGTGTAAAATGAGCGGGGAGAAACCTCGCCGACTTCAAAGGAGGGCTGTCAGAACGAAATCAAGCAATGGCTTAAAGCTGGAGCGAGAACACATCATTCATTATGCTTAGCGCAGCACCGCGGGACAAAGAGAAACAACTATCTGCCGCAGCCAGGAGTCCTGGAGCCGTTATCTCTGCGTGCCATTCTCTGTGATCTCATCCTGTGGGGTTCGCGTGAATGCCTGTGGTCTGCAGAGTCCACCGGCATTAAGTCACCCCCCATCCTGGCGTCACCCCCCCCCCCCCCCCCCCCCACACCCCACACCTGTTGGTCTGGCCCGGCTCAGATCTGCCTTTTTTTTACAGGTCCTCCTTGTAAAATGAGGTCATGGTGGACCAGCTGAATGCCTGTCATAACTACCACCCCCACCCAAGGGGAATCAGGGCTGCTGACCCTCAATACAGCTGACATACACAGACCTCCCCCCCCCCACACACACACACAGATCTTAGTAATGTCAGCTAGCAGGGCTGATGTAACCGCGGCGCTGCCTGCAGTTACAGCTGCCGGCCTCAGGGGGGAAGCCATGAGCAACGTACGCTTTCCAAAGAGACCCGTTGAATACCTGCACTTCATAACGTATCGCCCCCAAAGCCCTGATGTAGTTTAGTTCAAGTAGAAACTTCAGTAACATCAAAAGGTGGGAGCTTGTGGTTTCTGCACCAAGTGTTGCCTTTTGATCTTATTCAAGAGACTTTTGGCCCATTTGTTATACTTATTATGAATAGAAGATCAAAGTGATGTAAATATAATTAGTGTAGTCTTAAATTGTTTGCTAAATTGTTAACATGATTAAGCTACTCCAAGCTAGAGCCTTTGGTCATGCCATTGTGTCTTCTGCATAAATCAAGGTTCAGGTACTTTTTCTTCTCTTCATTTCAGCTCGAGTTGCGACCACATTAAGACGACGCCATAAATCATAACTAAAAGACACAAAATGGCCTCCTGCCATCTCCCTGCTACAGGTATATTCCCCTACCCTCTCTGGTGGGTCACACACACACACACACACACACACACACACACACACACACACACACACACACACACACACACACACACACACACACACACACACACACACACACACACACACACACACACACACACACACACACACACACACACACACACACACACACACACACACACACACACACACACACACACACACACACACACACACACACACCATCTTTCGACAGAGAAAAAAAAAAAACAGACTTTCTGCTAATAATGTGGATAATTTAATAAACCTGCAGGACACGGCTAATTTACACCTAATCACTCTGCAATGTCCGCTCACTGGTGTCCAGTCGTTAGCCATAGAGGAGTGTGCAGATGTAGTTACACAGGTCTTCAGTAGCCGTCTCCCTAATGAGCAGCTTGAATTCAGGGCCGGGCGGTCTCATTAGAGGCCGTGTAGTCTGGGGGGAGAACGTGCATACTGAGCAGGGCACACTGCCTACATGCATCCATCTGCAGCTCCACATCGTCTCTGGAGAGCTTCGGGCTGCACGATGTGATACATTGTTTAACCTACTACTGCAGTGAAGTATATGAAGAAACTATGGCCTAGGAAGCCGAGAACAATCAGAAAACAATAACGCTTTGAAATGGGCTTATTCTGAAGCATAAATGCACTTTAAAATAAATCTATTGTCATTTATTTTATGAGGCAAATATCATCAGAGTTAAGTGAATCATCTGGTGAGCCAGGAGACTTGTTTTGAGGCTTTGAACATCAAGCCTCCTCCTCTGAAGTATTCTGTTTCTACTCTTCTTATTTTGGCTTAAAAATGCCATTTGCAGCACTTTTCAATCAGAGACGTTTTATAGGTGTCACTATAAAACATAAAAGCTACCATGCGTACAGTAGACGAGCCTTATATCCATTTAACACAGGAATTGATGTCTCGCTGCTGGTGTAAAAATAGTCCGCCTGCAAGGGTGACACCTGTCCACTACCTTTGTCACACACACCTGTTCAGAAGTCACACACACACCTGTTCAGAAGTCACACACACACCTGTTCAGAAGTCACACACACACCTGTTCAGAAGTCACACACACCTGTTCAGAAGTCACACACAGATGCCACATAGACAAATCACAGACACAGCGTCCACAATAATAGCAGCACGTTAAAACATCGTGCGCGTCTGTTTATAGAGGTGTTCGTGATGCATGAGGACACGCGCAGTATGACTCGAGTGTAGCTTTACATTTTAAAGTAGAGATAGTAATGAAAACAAAGCTATATATTCTTTAGTTCGTAGGTAGTTAGCACAAATACAGCAGAGAGTATATATACATTATATAAACACAAATCTAATCAACTTGGCTTTAAACCCACATTGTAATAATAGTGGTGCACGCAGAGGGTAATGTGCGCCCTTCCCCCGCCATGAGAACAAAGTCAACAAAGCACAGGTCAGTAGTTATTAAAACACACACACACTCAACACAAAGGGCTCCCTGTTCTCGCTGCACATCTCACTTCTTGGATTTCAAGCCATAAAGGTTCCTTTCATCCGGTCTTTGAAGATAACACTGCACTGTTATACGTTACTGACTGTTCCTTCGTGTTTTGGGGTCTTGAATATCGCCCCAAATACGCACTCCCTCATGGTCATTCACATCGTTGGCTGACTTCCATATGATCTTAGTCATTGGCTTCAAAGTCTCACTATGACATGGAGGAAAAGAGCAACATCAGCTGATCTGCCAGGGCCGCTCTGCTCTTCCCCTGAGCTCAAACTCAATCCAGTCAAAACACATAACCATCTGAGGCAACAACGCTCAAACATAAAATACAATGTCTGCTCACAATAGAAGAATATACCAAAGAGCACCTGACACGTTTAATGTTTTAGAGTTGCATTTCAAAACTGACTGTAAGCCCTCACCCATCACAGCTGACGCATTCAAGCGATATCAGCTGCAAGTGGACAAAACACTGCCTTCAAACCCTTCTCAGAGCAAGTGTCGATTAAAAAAACCGGCGTTACGTTTTCTGTGCACGATATCTCCAGTATTGGCCGATTAGAGCCCCGCCCCTACCAACTGATCTCCGTGTATTAAGTCATGAAATAGAAATGGTTCAAACCTGTCGCACTTAAACTGGACGATAACAAGGTGGTGACCGGTACTAGTGTGGGAGTACGGTATACTGATTTAAAGATATCAAATATGAAATGTCTTTTAATCCAAACAAATATTGTTTTATAATATAATAGCTTTTAATTCTTTATTTCTCTACTAGTCACATATCACGTTTGTTTTCTGATTGACTTTATGTTGACATCACTTTCATGCGTCAGAGGAGAGGAGTTACAGCACGCAGCAGGTGTAGGCGATATTAGGAGCCCCCAGCTCCCACCCTCTCTCTCTCTCTTCCTCCCTCTCTCCACCATCTCTTCTTTAAATACCCTCACCCCTCAGAAACAGACCTGGAGCCCTGAACCTGGAACAAAACGACTCGGGACAATGACACAAGGGAACAATGGCCCCGCTCCACCCAAACACAGAATAGGCCAACATAAAGGGACTCGCCGATTCGCCCCATAATATCGACTTTAAGACATAAGGAACCACAACTTCCTCTTTCCTCTAGAAATACATTTGGTGAAGTCACATCTGTTGCTGCAGATACTTTCACTACTATTCATCGTTTTCAAATGGAACAACGACTACATCTGAGGTCGCTACTTGACACTTAGAAAGTGATATCTTAAGATTGTTGACATAAATACATTGTGGCTTGCTTTATAGAGTTCTGAGTCAACTTAGGTCAGCTGTTTCCAAAGCTCAATCCAGTGTGAGATGTTTGCAAAGATGGGAAAGATGGACTGAATTGAATTGTGACTGTTGGATAATACTGGATCGCTTGAACTCGACGTATTCCTAAAACACGTTGAAAATCTGTTTTTGGTCGGCGTACTCGCATCACATGGATATACACAAAGTGTTGAATAGGGGACGAGTAGGTACTTCTTGCTTTGAAGTATTACAGCTACAACTGGCATAACTTCAAAACTCAAAGGTTTCACAAAGAGGATTATGTATTGGATTGTAATGTAACCGACAGATGTGATTGACAGTTGTTTTTGTACAAATGTGTTGGCAGATGAAACTTTGTGGCACCAAACGTATTCCTAAAAACTCTGGAGGTCTTCGGGTTTGCTGACCGGGTTGAATAGGTATTTCAATTTGGGTCAGTTCATGGTATTAAAGGCCATTCATTTAAATGAGGTTAGTCGTAGGACCTGAATATCAATAGGTCAATTCAGATTAATTAGAAAGCAGATTTCTCTCATCACAATCTTTCTGAAAATTACACTAAGACTAGTTTTAACTTAAGTAAGTGAATAAATCCCCAACACCATGTATCACCGTGCTTCCCCCCCCTCTATGGAGGATTAACGGGCTAATATCCCAGAGACCCTGCTGACGACAGGGGCAGCACCGGCCTAGGACCCCTCTAGTGGAAGCATGTGCATCGACACTGCGCCAGATGCCAGTGGGATGCACTGTGGGCACGAGGGATTACAGCTGGTGAGGGAGCAGGTGATGAGAGGCAGCCCTCCAGCCGCGAACAATCAGAACAATGCTAATGTTTTTAAAGATTTAAGGAAGGGATTTGTTCCAACAGAATGTATTATTAAGCTCCTACAAAGACTGTATATCCACAATGCCATGCCGTGTTTACTCATCAGATATCCCTGTGCTAGAACTACAGAGACACCGGGTGTCAACGTGCTGCAAGAAATAAGGTTATGGCATAAATCAAACGACCACATGGACACACAGGTGCCGACAACCCTGCACCGCGTTATCTACAACACCCAGGTACTCGTTTATTTTCTGTCCGCGGCTGCACACTTCCTCAGGAATGGATGGCGAACCTGCTTCAGTCAGTCACTTGTTTTGACACAACCATCTGTCTGCGTCATAGTAATTGCTTCGACTCAGCGCAGGAAACATTGTGTCCCGCTCCGCTCCATTATGCTGCCTCACATTGTGTTCCACATGCTTCCAGGTTGCCGTGCTACCTCATTAATGATGCCAGCCAGGCCAACAACGTAACAATGTGCCCCTCCAGCACTGTCTCAGAGTGTGTGTGTGTGTGTGTGTGTGTGTGTGTGTGTACGTGTGTTTTTTAACGATGGCAAGAAGTCAATACTATGGCAATTATGGAGAGAGAACCCACTACCAAATGTGTGGTGCCATATTGAATGCAGTGGCCAGTTCTTTCCTTAATTGGATGTCCTTTTTCATGTAGCCTTATTTGGGAAGGATTACCTGTAATTGTCTGGCTGTGTGGCGAGATGAGGAAGGGGTAATGCTTGATTTAAGTTGGTATGTATGCTTACTGGTGCACCACGAAGTAATGGCTAAGAAGATACCGGCCACGGTTGACAAGTCAAAGCATATTCTGTCCCGTGTTTCCTCCTTTGCCATGACCTTGATAGGAAACATCAAGAGGTCAAGGATGCATGCTGACATGTTCACAATGACTATGCTAACGTTGAGCCGGTTTGATATTAACTCTGTTCTTAGCTCACAGCGTGTGCATGCTACCACTTGCTCACTTGCACCAGCAGTGCTGAGGCGGACGGGGAAATCGTTAGTTTGAAAGGTCAACAGAACCAAACATAATGAAATGTCGACATGACGGTCCATCCTATAATTGCTGAGGCAAATCACTCAGAACCATAATGTCAAAGTCAGGGGATCAGCAAAGGTATCAAGATTAATCCTCTGGGCACCTTCCTCCAAACATTTAAAGACCTTCAGCCACTGCTCTTGATGAAATAAAAAAATCGCTTTTAAGAAGTAAAAACACAATAACATACTATTTTTGATATATTGTCATGTATGATGGCATGGCGACGTAGACAACAAGGCCACGAGTAACTCTTCATACCACTGTGACTTCAACTGTCAGTGAGGTTGAATATAATAACCCCAATGTTCTGCTTGCTTGCTTGCCACACACACACACACACACACACACACACACACACACACACACACACACCACACACACACACACACACACACACACACACACACACACACACACACACACACACACACACACACACACACACACACACACACACACACACACACACACACACACACACACACACACACACACACACACACACACACACACACACACACACACACACACACACACACACACACACACACACACACACACACACACACACACACACACACACACACACACACACCCCCACCCTTATCTTTCATTGTTCACTCTAATCACCCTCTTTCTTGTTACACGAGTGAACATGCGAAGCGACTGAGTGCGTGATCGATGGTGGAGAATAAAGGTGAGGGCACAGGTTCAGGGCTGATGGCGGCAGCAGCATGCGGAGTCTTTTGTCATTATATGAGCTCTGGACGAGGGGACACTGACACGAGAGACATAAATTGGTGTAAGTGGTTGCTGAGGATTTATGATGGAGCGGCTGGCCTGAGAAGGAGGACGTGTTTGGTGAGGGGAGAAGGAGGAGGGAGGTTGTGTCTAATTTCAGAAGGCAAGTTCTTTCTCTGAAATAAGAGGCAAAACTGTGCAGGCAGATCTTCAGTCAGCTAATTCCATCTCAACAGGAGCCTTGATCGTCACGGGTTACAGTACGTGTCAAACTGTCTCTCGGGACATGCGACCCAGCTACATTTCCCAGCATTCATATCGCTAAAAGAGCAAAGTCACCTTGTCATTCAAATGCTGCCTCCATTAGACAACCACAAACAATTATTTAAAGCTCTCGTACAGTACGGATTTAATTTGGTCATGTCTACATCGTGGAACCGCTGTCAGTCAATCAGGAAGTCCTTGTTTAGCTGCTAGCACAACGCTGTTAACAACGAAGGATGCAACAGCTAATAATCTTTCGCTCTACATGTGGCTGCACCAAATTGAGGGCTATTGTATATTATTTAAATGCTCCGATTAACCATCTCAAAGTTCGATAGAGTCAAAGCTCATGGCGCTTTGCTAACATGAGTATTAACTGCAGCTTTCTCAGCCACTATAAAGAACATGATGATATCTTCATGACCTCAGTCCTATTATAAGAGACCCATCATCTCAGCAGACGACTGTAACTTCTGCTCCCAGCTGCCTATAAATACCCCCGCATGCAGCCAGCACTCAGCCCCAACATTATGAGCTTAGCCGACTTTTATTCTGAATAAAGACGGGTTCCGGTTTGTCTCGTTACTAAAGAAACTGACCGGTGGACATCCTTGAGGTGACATTTTGGAGATGTTCGGCCATGTCTGTGTGTGCTTTGTTACCGAGGTCGTACACTTGGCAGCTTGTGGCTTCCTCATAAACAAGTTTCCATTTTCTGGCACTGACCCTGAAAATAATAATAACTAACACTGAGAGCTTTGTACATAACGCACTGACAAATGATTCATCTGCTGACAGCACAGGTCGCTGCACTAACTACTGGAACAAACCCCCCTGTCAACCATGCAATATTATATATATATATTTACAGACCCTCAGGATTGCTCTGATCAGATCAAGATGGCTGCTCTCCCAGCCCATCAATCATCATGTTTACATTCACCCGGAGGACTCTGCGCCTGTATCGCGTCTCGGCATTGCAACACTCTGCGAGAACGTTTCTGTCTTTTAACTGTGCGTAGATCCTCAGGAAGCAGCAAAGTTAACGGAAAGACTTTAATGCTTGTAAAATACAGAAGTATATGTCACACGTATGCACACCCTCACACACGCACGCACAATCCTCAGCACTTCCTGCAGCCTCCCAGGGATCCTGCACTAAAGCAGTTTATAGAAGCGTCCCTACATGGACACGGCTTCTGGAATAGCAACTGCTATTCGATCTGACTGCAAGTTCTCTCACCTCTCCACTTATGTTTAACCCTCGGTACACCTACTCTCCACATGCACCGCTCAACACAGACAGTTTGCTGCACTAATCAAGGCTATTATTTAATCACAATTCAATGGAGTTATCTTTAGAGGACCCATTACGTCTTGTGAAGGGCCCACTGCATATTAAAGTCCCCTTAAAGAGAAAACTATGATGTATTATAGAGTGAACTTCTGTTAAAGGCTGATATTTTGTGAATGTAAAAACGTGATTCTAAGTTCATCCATCATTTGACTTATACAGTGAAGTTGAAACACAAATTATTAAGGAGCTTTTGTCCCGTTTGACATTGTTCATCAGAATATAGCAAACATACTTCAATGAGAAACATTAACTGTTTTGTCAAAAGACGATGCCTATCCGTCAAATAAATACTGTCTTTTCTGTTTGTTGTTTACAAAAGTAAATATGTTAAATATTACAAGTCTGATAATCCCCCGTTCGTAGCTTGGTGCCTCGTGTTAGCACGTCAGAGAGGTCACTGGTGTGCTGAGTGCAAATATGCTGAGAGGTCCAGAGATCAGCTTGACACGGTAACTGTTGCTGCATGGGATCACATGACCCTGACAAAATGAATCATGGGAGGGAAATCTAAGATGCCAAGTTGCATGTTGGGATAAGATACAGCAGCACGGGCAGTACATGTACCTGACACTAAATAACAAATCCTTCCATCATCAACTTCCAATGAAATTCTCTAAATCATCCTGCATAGATGAATACATCCTATATCAGACTATAAGAGCACGCCACATTATTAGGCAAAAGTGTGTCCCTACAGTGAAGGGAACATATAAAAACGGCTTTATCAATGGTAACATGATTTCACTATTTTCAGATCGTGACATCGAATAACTGAAAAACACCTGAAGTGAAAGTTTCCATATTAATAGAAATTAGCAGAAACAATACTAGGCCTAAAGGCAAACAACGTATTATTAAAATCCACACTAAATGTCACCAGGCTATGCTTACATCCAATACATAGAGCAATGTTCACTAAGCTACCATCTCTGCGCATGTATTCGCTACAGAAGAGCCAGCGTCTTAGTATTGTCTGGGGAACATCAGGCAGGTGAGGATCAATGACCCCGGTGGCTGCTTGCTGCACTACAGGCTGAGCTGTTGGAGCAAAATGAGATTAGACAAGAATAGATTTGATTACGCAGCACCCCAAGATGTCTCCTCGCCCACACCCAGGGACATTACATTAGGTAGAGTGGATAAATATCCCATTACTCAGTGTAACTTTATCACACTTGCATCTGAAGGTGATCCGTCGTGCGGTCATTTAACACCCTGTGGAATTTATGTTATTTTTTTACAGCAATTACGCTTTTTTTTTCTTTCTGTGAGTCCTGGTTATACAAGGAGGCCAAAAGGCAAAAAATAGGCAATAATTACCCAAATACTAATTCACCGGTTTACTTGTTTGCATGGTTATTCAATTAACAGGATACACACATGCTAATTTAATAAGAAATCTATGCATTTGAGTGTAAAGAATATTCTCATTTCGCTGATAGTTTGATAACTGCTTACGTTATTTCCATATTTTAGCAAATATCATGATATAAACGTTGTATTAATTATAACAATTTAAATGTGGCCAATTTCCTTATGCCTCCATACAATGGGAAAGGGCCAATGTGTAGTATTGAGGAGGATTTATTGGTAGAAATAAATTATCATGTTTTAATTTGAACCTAGAACTAAGAATTGAGGCGTTTAAGTTAGCTCAAATGTAGCTCTTCATATCTACACAGGTAGTCGGCCATGTTTCTACAGTGGCCAAGAAAGGACAAAACCAAAAAATGGCTCGAGAGGGAATTTCATGTTTTTTACGTAAAGGTCTAGCTTGAATTTAGCATCTTAACGTGTATGACAAGAAACACTATGACTTCATACGCTTTCTTTGATAAAGGTCCATTTGAACGTCAGAGACCACCTGGTTTCCTCTGTGTGTGTGGGGTTATGTGGATGTATATAATAAGCATCCACCATGAGGCTTAAGGGTCAGCTGGGCCCATTACCCTGTTTATAACCCTATGTAATGGCTATTTATTGGTTATTGCTAGCATAA